>NC_091163.1:5284679-5337179 GCF_040958095.1 Procambarus clarkii | reverse complement strand
TGTGACAGGTAAAAACATTCTTTTTTTTTTTTAAGAAACAGCGCCATCTGTTGCACGTAAGAGCAACTCTTACATGAAATATACCAGCTTGATCCTTACATCAAATACGTTGCTATACTAAATATGTTACGATTCCGTTTCAATGTTTCGGATTACATTGACAAATTGAATTTTCATTGATTTTGATTTATTTTAATTTTAATTTAATTATTTTGTGTGACAATGCATTGGAATTGAGCTGTGTTGCTTACCATACTGTTCATTTCGTGAGTAAAGTTTATTTTTTTAGTTTTTTCATTGTTTTCCATTTTGTTATTTTAACTGTTTTTCTTATACTTCAGTGATGGGAACATCAGATCATTTGGGAATGCATTGGACGAGGGAATGGGGAATTGTAGATGGGGAGAACAAGGGAATGGGAGTGGGGGATGGTGGGGAGGACGAGGGACAGGGGAGGGGGGAATGGTAGGGAGAACGAAGGGACGAGGGACAGGGGAGGGGGGAATGGTAGGGAGGATGAGGGGACGAGGGACAGGGGAGGGGGGAATGGTAGGGAGGATGAGGGGACGAGGGACAGGGGAGGGGGGAATGGTAGGGAGGATGAGGGGACGAGGGAGTGGGAGATGGTGGAAAGGACGACGGGACGGGGGGGAGTGAGGAAGGGTTGGGAGGACGAGAGGACGGGGAAGGGGGAAATGGTGGGGATGACTGGGAGACAGGGGAAGGTTGCTGTGGCTGGGTACAGCTAGTATATATATGTGTGTGTGTATAATATATATATATATATATATATATATATATATATATATATATATATATATATATATATATATATATATATAGATATTAACATAACTAACAAAGATCTAAAAATTATCTAGTGGTCTAACTGGCTGGGCCATGGGGCCGTTGATCCTCGGAATCACTGCCAGGTAGCCACAAGGTAAGGTAGCATCAACTAACTTTAGTGCCAAATTGTAATTATCAGCACAAGTCGCTAAACTATCCAGTAACTGGCACCGTGTATAACCAACAGATAGTAACTAGCATCATGTATGATTGACTGGAACTTGTGGTTCCAGTCAATCACATGGTAGCTTCATATGGTAGCTGGCACACACTAGTAATTAGCTCCAAGTGTAGCCAATACAAAGTAGTAGCTAGCATCAACTAGCAGTTAGCATTCAGGTAAAACTTTGAAAATAAGGTGCATTATTGTCAACTAGTCCTCAGACTAGGCTCGTTTAACCGGAGGGCGACCCTAAAGATGCATTCATCATTTAATGTACTGTTTATTCAACATTTTTATTTTCTCAAATGCAAGTTAATATTATTACATTTTCTTATTTAATTTTTTATTTATATTACAATGTGTTGAATAAGTAGGCTTAACTAAGGTTAGGTGGTTACAGTCTGTTGACAATTATTGGTTATCTTGGTTATATTGAGATAATTTCGAGGTTTAGCGTCCCTGCGGACCGGTCCTCGATCAGGCCTCCTTTTTGTTACACACACCCCCAGGAAGCAGTCCATAGCAGCTGAATAATTATATTCAGTAAATAGGTCCCTATTTACTGCTAGATGAACAGGGCCATCAGGGTGAAAGAAACTCTGCCCATTTGTTTCCGCCTCCACCGGGGATCGAACCCAGGGCCTCAGGATTACGAATCTGAAGCGCTGTCCACTCAGCTGTCGGGCCCTTGGTAGTTGGTCTATGTGGATGAAGTAGTTAGAGAAGTGCAGTTCAAGCAGGGAATGTGAACAATGCACTGCTTGAGAGAAGTACACACAGTACATCATCAGTTGTGAATCATATGGTACATAACAGGTTAGGTTACATGATTAAGTTACATAACTTTCCAAAAACTATAGTATCAAACAAGGAGACAAGATAAGCTGAAATTTCTGTTATAAATTATATTTTTTATTTATAGTTACGGTATGTGGAAATCCAAATTATGTTGGTTGTGGTACAGAAATTTTGAATATGGTAATTTTTGGAGTTCCCAAGTAAGAATTCTTGCTTATCCAGATATCTGACTTATCCAATGATGAGTCCTTCCCTTATAGTCGAAATAAGTGAGCTAAGTCAGACTGACGAAAGAACATAAAATTACTGTGCTGTACACAATAGATGCAAATGAATGAGTCTGGTTAAATATAAATAGGAGCTGCCTTATATAGGCCAATACTCGTCTAGCAGTTTCCTATGTTTTTACATTCTTATTATACAGTGGTTTACTCTTATTTTGGGAAAAGTTCTCAATGTCTGAAAATATCACCAAGAGACAACTAATTTACTCGGTAATATTTTTACAGTATTTTGATTAATTTATGTAGTCTTCATGTAGTCTCTCTAATTCTCCATAAAAGACTTGCATATTATATCAGTAATACTGTATAGAGGTTATTGAAGTTCACCACTGAGTAAATTTCGGTTGTCTGAATAAAATTGGTCATTCTCTGCAATATTTGACTTTCTCCAACTCCTGTAATGGTCAGCCAGGTCCTCTGACTTTCAAAACTGCTGTTTAAATTCAGTACTGTACTGATATGTGCCGACATCTATCGGAGACAGAATCAAACGTCATGAAGTGTTATCACCAAAATTGAGATACGTATGCACTTCCCTCATGCTTAACATTACAGTTTTTTCTTTATTTTCTTAACATAATTATATGTTACATTTAATCTCATATTTATAAAAGTGATACAGAGGAAAATCCCCAGCTTCCAGGGAATGCATTCTAAGAAGCCAAAGAAATTTATTATACATCACATAATATCCTATTAAATTTGTTACTGTACATATATCAAATTTTTCCAAAGCCTGTACCTGTCATTTGTATCATAGTGTACTGTACTACATTTTGTGGGTCATTGAGCAGCATGTCTGCTTCATCACTACATGCTGATCATGCCCTGGTGACGATTACTGTAACACCTTTATTCCTAATGTTAATTAACCCTGAGCAGATAGTTCATTTCTTATAACAAATTCTTATTGATTGTGGCCAAATCCACTACACTAACTATTGGCTACCTACTTACTGCTAGGTGCGCATGTGCATTAGATGATAGGAAATACGCCCAACCATTTCTGTCCTGCCCAGGATTCGAACGCAGAATTCTCGATTGAGTCAAGAACGAACCCCACTGTACTACCAGTACCATCAATCGTGAGGGTCCCATGATTACTGTGTTTATTGTGATCAACAAGAAAATATTTAAAAAAAACACACTAAAGGAACAACAAAAATGGTCACTCCAAATTTCCATGGACCATAGGATGATTAGCAGACCAAAGACTGTTGGTCAATGTATTTGTTCATGAAATTTATGAATACATGCTTGTGTTAGTATTTAATTCTTGTCTAGTTTTCATGAAGATTAGAGTATCAACAATGCACATGCTGATTACCTCTCACAGTTATAATATTGGAGCACTATATTCTATATGTATAAAAAACTTTGCAAGCAAATTTATTTTTATCATCAAAATGTGTTAAGGGGAGGAGGGATGAAATATGTTCTGATGGAGAACATGAAAGTAGCGAGAAAATGCCTAGTCGAGAACTGTCAAGTTGGAAATATGCTCAGGGAGGATATACTGTTTCTGGAATTAAGGCTGACAGCACAAGGCATGTTGAGTGTCACCACAGTGTTGTGTTGCTTAACCAACATTTAATTTAAGTGCTGGTATCTGGCTGATGATTGACCAAAATAAGTCTCTAGAAATAAAGACCATTTGACATTGATACAAAAACATCTCAAAACCACTTAGCGTTAAGGTTAATGAAAATGTTAATTATTTATTTCATACTATTACTGTAGTTTGCAAGCCAATCAGTTGGCATCTGTTTCTTTTAATGCTCTTCACCTTGCTCTGCACAATATGGGCTTTGCCAAAATGACAGTAGTACTATAATAAAAAACAGCCCACATACAAAATGATGGGAAAGTGACGACGCTTCTGTCCTTCCTGAACTTCTCATCAAATCCCAGACAGATTGAAATGCTGTCACTTTCCTTTCTTTTTGTACGTGTTACTGATTTTCAGCCACGTTATTGTAACATTTTCTGCAGTACTGTAATAAAATTTTCCAAACTTCACACAATATGTCTTGTGTTTTACACATAATTTTTCATGGCTATACGGCTTTTCAAGCTTAGGGGTGTCTTTTGATAATTAATTACTTATGATTTTCCTCTAAAAAGTAGACTGCTGTGTACCAACCCAGGCCTGATCTGAATTTGGGAGAAATCTAGATTTTGTCACCAAAATGTTTCAAGAATCTTCTTGATTGGAAAGAAAAGAATACACAAGAAAATGTTTCAGTAATAGATGAGATTGAACTCTCATCCCTGGACTCCTCAGAAGCCCACACTAGCCACTACTTAAACACACTATAAATTATGATTTTCTTAAATAATTCTATTATAAATTATAATATCACACTATTACTTATTGCACTTTTAAGGAAATTATAAATATTATGACTAAAAACAGTACAAAACAGTACTTATAAGCAGTCTATGTGCCAACACAAAATTTATCTGGCAGTACTGTATCATCCCTCCACAGCCAAGAACACTTTTCTGTACCAAAACAGTAAGTTCGTCCAGCTTTTCCATCCACAAAATGATAACTCTTCTTCCTCGTATAACTCGTATTCCTTCCTTCCAAACTAGCCTACTCTTGCTGGAAGACATGTTTTATTCTAAATAAATATCTATGAAAACCTTTGAGAAGGCTAAAGAGAGTTAACAGTGTCTGTACAGAGGGAAAACATCACATGGTGGACGATGAGTCACAATAACATAGCAGAAGATACAATGACCAAACCACACACCAGAAGATGAGGGGGTTATCTTGAGGTTATCTTGAGATGATTTCGGGGCTTTAGTGTCCCCGCGGCCCGGTCCTCGACCAGGCCTCCACCCCCAGGAAGCAGCCCGTGACAGCTGACTAACACCCAGGTACCTATTTTACTCCTAGGTAACAGGGGCATAGGGTGAAAGAAACTCTGCCCATTGTTTCTCGCCGGCGCCCGGGATCGAACCCGGGACCACAGGATCACAAGTCCAGCGTGCTGTCCGCTCGGCCGACCGGCTCCCATAGGGCAACACTCTATCGCTCCCCGACCGAGGGCAACAATGTTTTGGTCCATCCTGGACCATTATCAAGTTGACCGTGTGGGGTTTTGATCGACTTGATAATGGTCCAGGACGGACTGAAATGTCGTCGTCTCCTCATCTTTTGGTGTGTGGTTTGGTCATCACATCACATGGTGTAGACATGACCAATGTCGGTAGCTATACAAACTCTCTTGTAGCATTTATGCTGCAATGGTTAGCAAACAATATTAACAGAAAAAAATCAATATTTACTATTGACACCACAATACAGTACTTAAAATAGTGAAAAAATATGTACTATCTGCTGGAAATTATTAGGTCTATAAGGAATCAATCTAGATTTTTCAATGATTGATTTTGTGAATTTGTATCGAATTCAGATTTGGATGGTAATCCAACAACGAAATTTGTACAGCACTTTGTATGGAGGTTTTCACAATAAGATCCAAATTTTAAGATTTCACTTTATTAGTGAAAGTAATATTTAGCTTATTAGTATACAGCATAGAATATTTTATAACGTAAAAACAAAACTGTTATGGCCTGGCCTTAATTTTTACCCATTTGAAATGTAAATGTTCAACATTTGGTGCTTGTTCAAAACCATCTTAGACTAGATTAAGTTAGGCTAGAAAAGGTTAGATTTTTATAGATTACTAGGAGCATCACCAAAAACCATAAAAGTTATTTTCATAGGATTTTTTTTTCTTGTGGAAGGGGGGGGGGAGACAGGTTAAGTAATGTTAGGTCTTGCTATATTGCAGTGCCGAGAACTGGCCATCAAGCCCACTGCCTGTTGGCTCAATTTCAGCCTATATAAAATATAACAATAGCACCACAGCTGGTCTATAAAAGTAAATTGATAAGAAAAAAATTGCTATGGAGACATTGCTACAGATTTTATAGTGAGTTTGACTACCATAGATGAATTTGGTGTACAGTATTATATATACTTTTAAGGGGTATATCTCCACTAAAAAAAATAAAATTTATTTAACCTAACTAACCTAATCTAACTATCTAACTTTTCAAGCAGAGTTAAAAATGGTCAAAAGTTATGCCTTCCTATTGCATTGCTACTCAATACAAACCCACTCTATCATAACATTTCGTAAGCTATTTTAAAATAACAGAAATGTTATTTTGTATACAGTACTGTGTTTGAATAAAGAGTTTGTATACTGTGCGCATGTAACGGCACAGCGTTACTTCTCAGTGCGTGTGTGACGGCACGGCGTTAACTTTCAGACACACATTTGAACGCTACAGAACTATCCTGACGTGTGAAGACATAGAAACAATCAACGGGGCACTCAACTTTATAAATCGGGTAACTTGCCTAGTGCTTCAAGACCACTTATAGGCATATGTTCCCCTTTAACTCTTGACTATTCTCAAGGGAATTATATTGTACCGTATCAAGATCTTCGTGGCTTTCAAACGGATACAAGTCACGTCACACACAAAACAGCTCAGTAGATTGGAAAATGAGCCTAGCTTTACCCAACTAACCTAACCTAACCAAGCCTAATCTAATTTATTTATTTATATATAAGAAGGTACATTGGGTTTGTGAGGATACATAGCACGGTATTTACAATCTTGTAAAGCCACTAGTACGTGCAGCATTTCAGGCAGGCATATATCCTAACTAATATATCCTAACAATATATATACTGTATATGCTTCAATTTAGGAAACCATAAACCCCTTTCCAAAAATGGCCCAAAAATTACCCTTTCCGTAGTAATCAACGATCCCTTCAGCGGTATGCCTGGCTATAGCACCAGACGCATCCCTCTCAATCTTGCTCTCCTCCACATACATTTGTAATATTCCTCTGCCGTTATCTTACACGACAAGATCGACACCCGGCGTCTTAAGAGGGAAGTTTGGCTTCTCCTTCACAACAGACCCACTGATAAAGGTAATTATACCCGGGGAAAGCCCTAAAAGTTGGCGTGACTACTGTATTTTTTGACCAGCACTGTGCTTAATTAGGGGCTAGCTTAACCACACGTAAACTCGTGGGGTTTGTTGACTTTGCAGCCACTATCCGGGTCAAGACGGATTGACGGCTGGGATTACACGAACGGGTCACACACAGCCGGATTGTCTGTTTAAGACATACATGAACGGATCGAGACCATGTCCTAGGAGAGGTAGAAAGAACCTAACCTACTCTATCCCTTTGAGATGTATTTATTTTCTTGCCTCAATATACATTTCTTGTCTCAATAAACATACTTGAACCAATTGACGGGTCAAGACACTGTTTGGTGGATGTACACGACCGGTCCAAGTTAGGATGCCCAAGAAATGCTACGATTGAGATAATGAGGATGCAACTGAACTCAAAACAGCATTGGGAACAGAATAACAGGAGATAAATATAGCGTCGACAATTAGACTAATGTGAGGCGCGGGGGGGAGCTAATGAATTAATCCTCATTTAATATTGCTAAATGCCTCTCAGTTGAAAAGGTGGGAAGAAATAGACAATATATTTTAAACTATAGTAAGAGAGGATATATGATAACCTTATGTTCTAATGTTACGAAGTATGATACAAGGAATGTATTGCGTTGCCTAAGAAACAATTAACACCACCACTACGGGAGGAATGTAACGTAGAAGTGGTAAATATTTCCATGCAAGTGAAAAAAAAGAGTATGTATGAGATAGCAGAGTTGAGGGCAACATATGACTGTATAATTAGAAAATTACCTAAAGAAAACCCCTACAATATTTATTGTGACGGGTCAGTAGCTAGGGATGGAAAGGCAGGCGGTGGAGTTGAGTAGGGAATACACTGATACACTGTAGATACTGTTATTGGGCACTGCTTAATTAACTGATAATATCTCTTCAACACAAACTGAACTTCAACCTGTATTTGCAGGCTTGATGGAAGTAGTCAAATGTGGTAAAGATGTCTGATTTTATTGACAGTGGAGCGTTGATGTCTTTAAATAGTAGAAGACCAGTATATCAGCATATTGTGGGCGAATGTAGGGAGCATATTCAGAAACTAATAATAACATATGACTGAACATAAAGTAATATTCACGTGGATCCCTTCACATGTGAGAATGTTGTTAAGCGAGGCAGTTGATGAGATAGCGAAGAGGGCCACCGAAAAACTCTTCTTGATGTTATATATCAAATAAATTTGAAATAAAGACAAAAATCAAGATGATCCAAGAAGGTGAAGAAAAAGTTAAAAGAACGGTAATGGTGAACAGTAGTAACACACTTAAGCATTATGCAATAATAAACACATAACTTTTCTTTTAAACTTATGTACTTATTAATCAATCATCCTAACATGTTCTAACGTATATTGAATTATATAAATAACAATGAATATTATTAATAATATTTTTTATCAGTATCATCTTTATTAAATTTGTAATTCAGGCTTCGCACTGTTTATAATACTGTGTCAAGGTACAAATATTATTGGTAAATGTAGGATCTACAAAAACATTAATTACTTTAAGAACAATAATGTACTTTATATAAATTATTGAAAGTATTATGACACATTATAATCTGCACTGTAATCCAATTTATTGATCAAGGTGAGGTTAGGTAAGGATTTTGTCTTCATTACTTATAATAGGTGTACAAATATAATATACAATACTAAGAGTAAAGAATTTCAAAATATAAACAGTATGTGAATGCGGCAAATATTCAAAACGTTAGATTAGACTTTTTTCATAATTAAAATTCACAGGCTTAGTCTTCACTCTTTAATTTGCCATGAATAAATTAATATGTAGGCTTCTAATTACTAAAATACCTGACAGCTCTAATTATGGGTGAGCTATTTCTAACCAGCACAAAATTTGGAGTGGATAAACACGTTGATTGTATTGGTTTCTCTTAGTCTGTTTAGAAGGGGGGTAGAAATAGCCTAAGCTACTCTATCCCTTTGAGAAGTATTTCTTTCTTGTCTCAATAAACATACTTGAACTTGAACTCTTAGTCTGAATGAATATCAGTTAATATTGACTTACTATTTATATAATAACTTGCTATGCTAATTTTTATTATTTTTTTCACAAAATATATATTTAGTACAAGTTACAGACACAAATGGGATATAGAGCTTCTAATCTTCTAAACTAATTGGCTTCAGTTAGTTTAAATGATTAGCAGATAATATCGACTTATTTACATACTAACTTGCTATTATAATATTTATTTGCCTTTTCATAAAATACATATTTAATGCGATTCACAGACACGCGAAGACATATATATTGCTGGCAATATATATGATTCACAGACATAAATTGCTGGCAAGATGAGAATCGCCGCCGAAGGCACTTTGAGTTCACGATTATGTAGTCGAGAAAACTTCTTAACTTATGTACGGTTTACGTAAAGTTACGAGTGCTCTGGAGGCACCATTGACATCCTAAGGAGGATCCACGTTCGTAAATAGGTTTGTTGAATCGCGACGCATCCAGCCAAGGTGATAAGAACGACACGTTTCATAAAAACAAATCTTAAGAGTTTCATAAGAACTTGCGTAACTGCTTGATGAATCCGAGCCCCAGAAGCCTACGAACCCTACCAACCCATCTAACCTAATCGAGACCGATGCACAGAAAACGTCAATATTACGGTTATCTTCTTGAGGTTATCTTGAGATGATTTCGGGGCTTTTTAGTGTCCCCGCGGCCCGGTCCTCGACCAGGCCTCCACCCCCAGGAAGCAGCCCGTGACAGCTGACTAACACCCAGGTACCTATTTTACTGCTAGGTAACAGGGGCATAGGGTGAAAGAAACTCTGCCCATTGTTTCTCGCCGGCGCCCGGGATCGAACCCAGGACCACAGGATCACAAGTACAGCGTGCTGTCCGCTCGGCCGACCGGCTCCCTGTCGGCCCTGACCGGCTCCCTGACCGGCCCTGTCGACACGATCTGTGAATCAAAATGTAACGGTGCTTTAATTGTTACTAATACGTTGTAATAATTTTAGCGAACTGATCGATTCCGTACAAAATGCCAACATATTAATGCTTCAAAATGACACGATCTGTGAATCAAAATGTAACCCTTTGTGGGTGGCCGTCACGGAACTGTAAGCGATGTAAACATCCGTGACGTAATGAATAACAAAAGCGGTTCACACAGAGGGAGCAACAAGCAGCGAGGCCACTGTAACTAAGCGTTACAGGCGCCGACGTACTGTAATGAATGGTACAGGCGCTTGCCAGCTTGTGTTGCAGGTTAACACACAGGGTTGTGAATGGTTACATTACGAGGTCCGCCCTTGCACAATTAACGGCAATAAAGTTATGACGTTCCAAGAGGCTTAGCAAGAGGACCATCTTCCCTGAGGAAATGTATATGTTTATCTCTCAGAATGTTTGGTAATACGTTTATTGTTTGTGATGTGTGTCTATGTATGTATTAACACGATGTACTGAACGGGGTGAGAATAGCTTGAGCTACCTCATCCCTTTGTGTGTATTTTACCTCAATAAACTTATTTCAATTTCAATTTCAATCTTCCCTGATCACTATGGCACCTGCCCTTGACTTATTAGTGTTGCGAAGGAGCCCTGGCACGTGTGACTTGTCTCGTTCTACTAGTGTTACAAGGTCACATGTTACTAATTA
Organism: Procambarus clarkii; assembly: GCF_040958095.1. Classification (NCBI taxonomy): domain Eukaryota; kingdom Metazoa; phylum Arthropoda; class Malacostraca; order Decapoda; family Cambaridae; genus Procambarus; species Procambarus clarkii. The sequence goes on along the minus strand of NC_091163.1, from coordinate 5,326,400 downwards.
TACAGCGGGACCGTCTCACGTTACATGGCAACAGTGTTACGTTACTGATGTTACCAGAGACCATTCTTGCATAGTTTATGGGACAGTTTTTGTTACTGGTGTTACAAGGGAACAATATTATGTTGCTGGTGTTACAAGGGGAACAATCTTACGTTACTGGTGTTACAAGGGGAACAATCTTACGTTACTGGTGTTACAAGGGAACAATCTTATGTTGCTGGTGTTACAAGGGGAACAATGTCACGTTGCTGGTGTTACAAGGGAACAATATTATGTTGCTGGTGTTACAAGGGGAACAATGTCACGTTGCTGGTGTTACAAGGGGAACAATCTCGTTGCTGGTGTTACAAGAGAACAATATTATGTTGCTGGTGTTACAAGGGGAACAATGTCACGTTGCTGGTGTTACAAGGGGAACAATCTCGTTGCTGGTGTTACAAGGGAACAATCTCTCGTTGCTGGTGTTACAAGGGGAACAATCTCTCGTTGCTGGTGTTACAAGGGGAACAATCTCTCGTTGCTGGTGTTACAAGGGGAACAATCTCTCGTTGCTGGTGTTACAAGGGGAACAATCTCTCGTTGCTGGTGTTACAAGGGAACAATCTCTCGTTGCTGGTGTTACAAGGGGAACAATCTCTCGTTGCTGGTGTTACAAGGGAACAATCTCTCGTTGCTGGTGTTACAAGGGGAACAATCTCTCGTTGCTGGTGTTACAAGGGAACAATCTCGTTGCTGGTGTTACAAGGGGGAAACAATCTTAAGTTAATCATGTTAGAATGGAACCGTTGTACGTTACTTTTGTCACAAGGGATCCGGGCACGTTACAAACACATGGCGTTACAAGCGTCACAAGCAGGCCGGCTAGACAACAACAGATAACCTGGGAGAGGTAGAGAGGAGGAGGAGGAGATGGGATAAGAGGCAAGACTGGAAGGATAGACAGGAGGCAAGACTGGAAGGATAGACAGGAGGCAAGACTGCAAGGATAGACAGGAAGCAAGACTGCAGGGATAGACAGAAGGCAAGACTGCAGGGATAGACAGAAGGCAAGACTGCAGGGATAGACAGGAAGCAAGACTGCAGGGATACACAGAAGGCAAGACTGCAAGGATAGACAGAAGGCAAGACTGCAGGGATACACAGAAGGCAAGACTGCAAGGATAGACAGGAGGCAAGACTGTAAGGATAGACAGGAGGCAAGACTGCAAAGATAGACAGGAGGCAAGACTGCAAGGATAGACAGGAGGCAAGACTGCAAGGATAGACAGGAGGCAAGACTGCAAGGATAGACAGGAGGCAAGACTGCAAGGATAGACAGGAGGCAAGACTGCAAGGATAGACAGGAGGCAAGACTGCAAGGATAGACAGGAGGCAAGACTGCAAGGATAGACAGGAGGCAAGACTGCAAGAATAGACAGGAGGCAAGACTGCAGGGATAGACAGAAGGCAAGACAGCAGGGATAGACAGAAGGCAAGACTGCAGGGATAGACAGGAAGCAAGACTGCAGGAATACACAGAAGGCAAGACTGCAAGGATAGACAGAAGGCAAGACTGCAAGGATAGACAGGAGGCAAGACTGCAAGGATAGACAGGAGGTAGGATAGACAGGAGGCAAGACTGGAAGGATAGACAGGAAGCAAGACTGGAAGGATAGACAGGAATGTATCCTACTCAGCTACACATACAGGCACAGCAAGAGAGCAGGTAAAGGAATGAATGAGAGAGGTAGAGAGAGAGAGAGAGTGAGGTAGAGAGGGGTAGAGGTAGAGAGGGGTAGAGGTAGAGAGGGGTAGAGAGTGGTAGAGGCAGAGGGGTGGCCAAGCAGCAGGAGCAGCAGCACCAGGCCGTGCACACACACACACACACACACACACACACACACACACACACACACACACACACACACACACTCACCAGCAGGGGCTCGAGGAAGGAGGAGAGGGACTTACCGTGGAGCTGAGCCAGCGCCTGTAGTGTATTGGTGCCGCAGTTCATGAAACCTGGCGGGTAGAGACAGTGTTATGAGGCCTGGTGGTGGTGGTGGTGGTGGTGGTGGTGGGGTGGTGGTGGGGGGTCGTGGGGGGGGGGTGGTGGTGGTGGTGGTGGTGGTGGTGTGGGGGGGTGGTGGTGGTGGTGTGGGGGGGTGGTGGTGGTGGTGGTGGTGGTGGTGGTGGGGTGGTGGTGGTGGGGTGGTGGTGGTGGGGTGGTGGTGGTGGGGTGGTGGTGGTGGGGTGGTGGTGGGGGGTCGTGGGGGGGGTGGTGGTGGTGGTGGTGGTGGTGGTGGTGTGGGGGGTGGTGGTGGTGGTGTGGGGGGGTGGTGGTGGTGGTGGTGACGGTGGTGGTGGTGGTGGTGACGGTGGTGGTGGTGGTGGTGGTGGTGACGGTGGTGGTGGTGGTGGTGGTGACAGTGGTGGTGGTGGTGGTGGTGGTGGTGGTGGTGGTGGTGGTGGTGGTGGTGGTGGTGGGGTGGTGGTGGTGGTGGGGTGGTGGGGGTGGTGGTGGTGGGGTGGTGGTGGTGGGGGGGGTGGTGGGGGGGGTGGTGGTGGTGGGGAGGGTGTGGTGGTGGTGACGGTGGTGGTGGTGGTGGTGGGGGGGGTGGGGTGGTGGTGGTGGGGGGTGGTGGTGGTGGGGGGGGGGGTGGTGGTGGTGACAGTGGTGGTGGTGACAGTGGTGGTGGTGGGGGTGGGGGTGGGGGGTGGTGGTTGTGGGGGTGGGGGGTGGTGGTGGTGGTGGTGACAGTGGTTGTGGTGACAGTGGTGGTGGTGACAGTGGTGGGGGTGGGGGGTGGTGGTTGTGGGGGTGGGGGGTGGTGGTGGTGGTGGTGACAGTGGTGGTGGTGGTGACAGTGGTGGTGACAGTGGTGGTGACAGTGGTGATGACAGTGGTGACAAAGGTAGCTTTATGATTGCTTACTGGAATACTCCCGCGCGGGGCCCAAGCCTATTACTGACCCACCAAGTGTCAGTCATCCCCCTCCCCCCCCCCCCCTTAATGAGGCGGAGAATGAGTACTCACAACTCACATGTTCGCTTCAGCAAGAGTATATACCCAATGAGTGTTTACCAACTCTCACAAAGCTGCCAAATCTCAGCTGAAATCTCATTTGGTTCGTAACTCTGCCCTGTGTTAGACTCCAGCGGTCTGTCTGAGAACGATGCCTCAGCGAGGGCCAGTAGAAGTAGCAAAAGAGATCGATGCCTCAACGAGGGCCAGTAGAAGTAGCAAAAGAGATCGATGCCTCAGCGAGGGCCAGTAGAAGTAGCAAAAGAGAACGATGCCTCAACGAGGGCCAGGCGAAGTAGCAAAAGAGATCGATGCCTCAACGAGGGCCAGGCGAAGTAGCAAAAGAGATCGATGCCTCAACGAGGGCCAGACGAAGTAGCAAAAGAGATCGATGCCTCAGCGAGGGTCAGGCGAAGTAGCAAAAGAGATCGATGCCTCAGCGAGGGCCAGGCGAAGTAGCAAAAGAGATCGATGCCTCAACGAGGGCCAGACGAAGTAGCAAAAGAGATCGATGCCTCAGCGAGGGTCAGGCGAAGTAGCAAAAGAGATCGATGCCTCAGCGAGGGCCAGGCGAAGTAGCAAAAGAGATCGATGCCTCAACGAGGGCCAGACGAAGTAGCAAAAGAGATCGATGCCTCAACGAGGGCCAGACGAAGTAGCAAAAGTAGCTATTTTCTTCAATGGTGACCTATTCCCTGGTTCCGTTCACTTCCTGGAACTTTCCAACCTATTTCCCAACCACATGGGTCTCCCAGCCTGATGTTTGTGTGTTTTTTATGTATCCCTATCAATAAAATAAGTGGTATTTTGTTGGTTGACTTCGTGGAGCCACCTGCAGATCCTGGTACTGCAGGTGCTGGCTCACTACGACCACCAAACCCCCACACCAGATAGTGAAGAAACAGCGACGTTCAAAGGCCGTGCTGAACCTGTACCAACTCCTGTGATGGAAAGACAGTGGACGAGATAAACAATAAACGAGAAGTGAGATGAAAGGGTGGATGAAAGGGTGGATGAATGGCAGATCAAGATGATAGGTAAGAATTACATGAAAGAAAAATGAAAAAAAGATGAAAGTTAAGACTAAGATAAAAAAAGGAAAGAACAGGAGAAAAGCTAAGAGAAAAAAGTAAGAATAAAGAGAAAAAACAAGAGAATCAACACGAAGACTAAGCATCTTACAGGAAGGCTCCAAGCGCAATCTATCGACGAAGTCCAGGGAGTGGTGAAGATGGGAAGGAGAAAGAGTACAGAGATAAGGAGGGAGAGTTCTGGCAAACCTCTGTCTCCTGGCCAGCGAGGAGACAAGAGGCTATATAGCCGACAGAGCCTCTTGAAGAAATGAGAGGCCGAAGAGGAACACCAAGGCGTTTGAGTCTTAGACCGTAAAAATATAGAGAAAGGCAAATGACAGAACCGTTTGGGGGAGATCAGAGTCAGGAGGACAGAGACAAGAGACCTGTCTTCGTTTACGGTTGAAAGAAGTTTGAAGGCGATCCAAAGGGCTAGAAAATCAGAGGCGCATATTTCGGAGGGTCAGAGAGTTGAACATCAGCTTTTTCAAGGTAGTCCACATGATCAAGGACAACTACCAAAATGCCTTTGTCTGAAGGAAGGATGACAATAGAGTTGTTAGGTTCCAAGAAGGCAAGGGCAAGCTGGAAATTATGAGGAAGATGCTGATTTTTTAGAAAACAAAATGTCAAGAGCGAGGATTAGAGCCCTTCCTGAAGGCAGACACCGCTCAGAGGAAGTAATGAGATCGATGGCTCAGCGAGGGCCAGGCGAAGTAGCAAAAGAGAGAGATCGATGTCACAACGAGGGCCAGGCGAAGTAGCAAAAGAGAGAGATCGATGCCACAGCGAGGGTCAGGCGAAGTAGCAAAAGAGAGAGATCGATGTCACAACGAGGGCCAGGCGAAGAAGCAAAAGAGAGAGATCGATGTCACAACGAGGGCCAGGCGAAGTAGCAAAAGGGAGACCAATGACAAGTAGTTCTTGCTGTTGCTTGAGTGGATTGGACATCATTTCTTCAGCCATGTTATTGTGATACATTGCTGTGTTATGCTTCCTTGTTCATCTGCTGAATTGCTCAGAATCTAATTTTTTCTTAATCTGTGTTCAAACGCTGTGATATGTACACGTCTAATTTTCCCTTCTTACAAGTTTTGCAGCTTCACCTGCAAATGTCACTCCCTGGTATTCATACATGACTTGGTACCCCAGTTGATAAGTATTCAATTACTTTAATCTTAGGGTGATTGCACTAATGGCATGACATTTGTGGTCAGATTGATGTTGTCTCAAAATGTGTTCTTGTTGCAAGACTTCATTAACAGTTCTTGAATCTGTATATATGTTAACGTGTTGGTGTTCTGCAAGATCATCTTCCAAAAGCTAGCATCTCTGTATTTCAGTGGTGGTGTTGGTGATGGTGGTGGTGGTGGTGGTGGTGGTGGTGGTGGTGGTGGTGGTGGTGGTGATGGTGGTGGTGGTGTTGGTGATGGTGGTGGTGATGGTGGTAGTGGTGATTGTGGTGGTGATGGTGGTGGTGATTGTGGTGGTGATGGTGGTAGTGGTGGTGGTGGTGGTGATGGTGGTAATGGTGGTGGTGGTGTTGGTGATGGTGGTAGTGGTGATTGTGGTGGTAGTGGTGATTGTGGTGGTGATGGTGATTGTGGTGGTGATGGTGATTGTGGTGGTGATGGTGATTGTGGTGGTGATGGTGGTGGTGGTGATGGTGGTAGTGGTGATTGTGGTGGTGATGGTGGTAGAGGTAATGGTGGTGGTACTTACGTAGCAGTGATTACGAGGAAGTGAGGTCTGCCTATGTGCCTAGTAGCCATGTTGTACCTGTTGTGTCCTAATTTAACTATTCTGTTTGAATTCTTTGTCGAGTCTGGCCTAACAAAATTTGGATGGAGGTGGCTTCCACAACTTCCTAAAGTGCATTCCACTTGTTATGCAGCTGTGCATGTGCATAGTTATGCATGTGCAGCTGTGGGCGCATATTTACATTATAGCAGAAGGTGGAGGGTCAGGTGATCTAGACACTCGTGGCTGTTCACTTGTGTGGGGTGCCTTGTTAGGCTGGGCGGCCCTACTATCTCCCTATGTAGTACTGTCTGCTGTCAGATTTGCTTCGTCCTGTGTACTGTTTGTGTCATTTTCCAGTCTCTTTGCATTTTTCGTTGGCTTTTTTTCCTCAATTCTCTTTGCTGCCTCCCTATCCTCACTAGACATATGCTGTTTAATAGACATTGCAAGCTACTTTTCTTCATCTGACAAATATCTACTTTCTGCCAGTATATATTTAATTGTCTTGCAGTTTGTAAAAATAACTTTGACCAGTCGATTTTTTTCTCTCTGATACCTACCTAGCCTGCAGAAATGCTACATTTTCATTGTACATCTCGGGCCTAAATTTGATGTAGAGTTTCTGATATTTCATTTTGGTCTTTATATGCCATGTGTCTCCCTCTGGCTCTGGTAGGATGTCGTTACCACCGATCTCTCCAGCTCCCGCCTCATACATCTTACGACTTGGGTAGTTGTTACAACGTATACTGCTGTTGCCTTAATTATCGTCTTCTCTGAATTAGTCTGGCCTTACTCCCCAAATCTCAGATACATTCTCTACTTTTTTAATTCTCTCCTCTGTTACCCCTACTCCCTTCCTTTGTTCTTTACCCTTCCTCTTCTGCAGTTTTTATTCTGTTCTGTAACGTATTCAGACCTGTCTCCCTATTGACATTTATTTCCTTCAGTTGTTGCTTCAAGACGGCAATGAGGAGTCACTCCTTGACAAGAGGTTGTCTTGACCTCAATCTTTTTTCTACCTTCTCGTATATTTCTTGAAATTTGTGGTAACAGTGGTGGTGGTGGAGATGGTGGTGGTGATGGAGATGGTGGTGGTGATGGAGATGGTGGTGGTGATGGAGATGGTGGTGGTGATGGAGAGGGTGGTGGTGGAGATGATGGTGGTGGTGGAGATGGTAGTTGTGGTGGATGAGTCCATGTTGGTGATGATGAAGTAACCACCTTCACAGGTAAGAATGGCACAACTAAGGTCTGTATTACAGGGGAAAAGACAGACTGGGAAGAGACAGAGATACACCAGAGCATATATATATATTATATATATCAAGAAAAATGATAAAATATTGCACCTGCTTAACAACTCCGGGTAAATCTATATGCACGGGATGGGGATTTGATAAACTTATATTTAGAGATAGACAGACAGGTTAACTGACCTTAAAGCAGGTGCTGATGGAGCCGAGGACCATTAGGTGATCTGATTACCTCCACAAGAGTCATGACAGGTTATGAGATAGGAAGAGAGATGGGGAAATGTGAACGTGAATCACGTGCTCTCAGCTATATATATAGTGCCCTTGGACGTGACGTCACGCCCCCACGTGGTAGTGTTTGTAAACACAAGGCTAATGTAAACACGAGGTTATGGGCGTCGGCCGCTCTGCATCCTCACCAACGTCAAAAAGATGACCTATAACATGCACCGAGCTTCACACACACACACTCTCAGTATGGCTGGTAAGGTGTGGTGTAACACCACACGGGGCCGGGTGGTGTAACACCACACGGGGCCGGGTGGTGTAACACCACACGGGGCCGGGTGGTGTAACACCACACGGGGCCGGGTGGTGTAACACCACACGGGGCCGGGTGGTGTAACACCACACGGGGCCGGGTGGTGGAGGTCGCTACCAACCTATGTATTAGGCAACACCGCAAGTGTGGATTTTGATTATCAGCACTTTCCGTCGTATCTTATGTGGTGTTGAGCAGCTCAGTGCAGGGGAGTGTGCCTATGGTGTACAGGCTGACCCCCACCCTGTAGCCTGTGTTTCCTGTCACATCTACCTTTACCTTGAGATCGTTTCGGGGCTTAGCGTCCCTCCTCGTTGCTCGACTGGTCAACCAGGCTGTTGGACGCGGCTGGTCGCAGTCACAGCCTGGTTGATAAGGTATTCTTTGGAGGTGTTTATCAAGTTCTCTCTTGAACACTATGAAGGGTCGACCAGTTATGTCCCTTATGTGTAGTGGAAGCGTGTTGAACAGTCTCAGACCTCTGATGTTGATAGTTCTCTCTTGAACACTGTGAGGGGTCGACCAGTTATGTCCCTTATGTGTAGTGGAAGCGTGTTGAACAGTCTCGGGCCTCTGATGTTGATAGTTCTCTCTTGAACACTGTGAGAGGCCGGCCAGTTATGCCCCTTATGTGTAGTGGAAGCGTGTTGAACAATCTCGTGCCTCTGATGTTGATAGTTCTCTCTTGAACACTGTGAGGGGTCGGCCAGTTATGTCCCTTATGTGTAGTGGAAGCGTGTTGAACAGTCTCGGGCCTCTGATGTTGATAGTTCTCTCTTGAACACTGTGAGGGGTCGGCCAGTTATGTCCCTTATGTGTAGCGGAAGCGTGTTGAACAGTCTCGGGCCTCTGATGTTGATAGTTCTCTCTCAGAGTACCTGTTGCACCTCTGCTCTTCAACGGGGGTATTCTGCACATCCTGCCATGCCTTCTGGTCTCATGTGGTGTTATTTCTGTGTGCAGATTTGGGACCAGCCCCTCAATATTTTCCACGTGTAAATTATTATGTATCTCTCCCGCCTGCGCTCAATAGAGTACAGATTTAGACTCTTTAGTCGGTCCCAGAAGTTTAGATGTTTTACTGAGTGGATTCAAGCGATAAATGATCTCTGCACGCTCTCCAGGTCAGCAATTTCTCCAGCTTTGAAAGGGGCTGTCATTGTGTAGCAGCACTTCACTCTAGAGAGCACAAGCGTCTTGAAGAGTATCATCATTGGTATAGCATCTCTAGTGTGAAAGATTCTTGTTATCCAACTTGTCATTTTTCTTGCAGTTGTGACGGCTACTTTATTGTGTTCTTTAAAGGTAAGGTCTTCCGACATGAGTACACCCAGATCCTTTACATTGCCTTTTCGTTCTATGTTATGATTTGCCTGAGTTTTGTACATGGTTTCCGTTTTTATATTTTCATTATTTCCGTAGCGCATGAACTGGAACTTATCTTCGTTAAACACCATATTATTTTCTGTAGCCCATAGAAAGACCTGATCTACATCTGATTGGAGGTTTGCCGTGTCCTCTATGTTGCCAACTCTCATGAAGATCCTAGTGTCATCTGCAAAGGATGATACAGTACTGTAGGTTGTGTTCTGGTCTATGTCCGATATGAGGATGAGAAAAAGTACTGGAGCAAGCACAGTACCCTGGGGGACTGAGCTCTTCACGGTTGATGGACCGGATTTTATTTTGTTGACTATTAAACATTGGGTTCTGTTAGTCAGGAAATTATAGACCTATCTGCCTATTTTTCGGTAATTCCCTTTGAACGTATGTGCAATAACACCATGGCCACATTTGTCAAAGGCTTTTGCGAAATCTGTGTAAATTACATCAGCGTTTTGTTTGTCTTCCATGGCATCTAATGCCATATCATAGTGGTCCAGCAACTGTGACAGGCAAGAGCGCCCTGTTCTGAAACCATGTTGTCCGGGGTTATGGAGATGCTGTGATTCCATGTATTTTGTGATCTTACTTCTTAGCATTTTTTGTTTTTAAATCTTTGAAAAAGATCTAATCTAAAAAACGATTACACTCTGGTACCCATATTTCACCATCATAGTAATCCTTTGTGTGAGTTTCAGTTAAAGCTGCGAAGATTGTATTTGCCTCATTGAGGAAGTCAGTTTAGAAGTGATCTTTGTCCATCTTCTTTGTTCTGACACTGCGTGTGGTGCCACAGACGAAGGGAGGCCTGGTGGCCTGGTGGATAGCGCGCAGGACTCGTAATTCTGTGGCGCGGGTTCGATTCCCGCACGCACAAATGGCCAAAGTTTCTTTCACTCTGAATGCCCCTGTCACCTAGCAGTAAATAGGTACCTGGGAGTTAGTCAGCTGTCACGGGCTGCTTCCTGGGGGTGTGTGTGTGTGGGGTGTGGGGAAAAAAATAGTTAGTAAACAGTTGATTGACAGTTCAGAGGCGGGCCGAAAGAGCAAAGCTCAACCCCCGCAAACACATCTAGGTGAATACAACTAGGTGAATACAACCAGGTGAATACAACTAGATGAATACAACCAGGTGAATACAACCAGGTGAATACAACCAGGTGAATACAACCAGGTGAATACAACCAGGTGAATACAACTAGATGAATACAACTAGGTGAATACAACCAGGTGAATACAACCAGGTGAATACAACCAGGTGAATACAACCAGGTGAATACAACTAGATGAATACAACTAGGTGAATACAACCAGGTGAATACAACCAGGTGAATACAACCAGGTGAATACAACCAGGTGAATACAACCAGGTGAATACAACCAGGTGAATACAACCAGGTGAATACAACCAGGTGAATACAACTAGGTGAATACGAAGATCGTTATCGTATGTGTGTTGGTGTCGAGTTTTTCCATTTGTGTTGATATCTGGGAGCCGGTCGGCCGAGCGGACAGCACGCTGGACTTGTGATCCTGTGGTCCTGGGTTCGATCCCAGGCGCCGGCGAGAAACAATGGGCAGAGTTTCTTTCACCCTATGCCCCTTGTTACCTAGCAGTAAATTAGGTACCTGGGAGTTAGTCAGCTGTCACGGGCTGCTTCCTGGGGGGGTGGAGGCCTGGTCGAGGATCGGGCCGCGGGGACACTAAAAAATCCCCGAAATCATCTCAAGATAACCTCAAGATCTCAAGATAACATCTGTGGTTCTTGTGTGGGAATGTCACTCTGTGTCTTGTCTGGCCTTTGGCCGCGTTGGTGGCAGAACCTTTTGATATTTCTTGTCATTTTTATTCTTTTTCAATGATAAAAAAATAACTCCCAGAAATGTAGGGTAGTTGCTGTTTCCACAACAGCTTTGCTTGCGTTCATTAGCTTTTATTCGTCCGATTCATTAGATGTGATATACTGGGCATGCTGGGCCGCGGCGTGGTGCTCTGACTTAGTGGGTTGTTAAGACAGTTCCGGGTGGAACAGAACATGTACAACTTCTGAAACAACATTTACCTGTGTTTAGCACGCTTCTGCATGTCTTGAGGTGGTTGACATATCTTATTGTTCCTCGCAACTCCTCTTGCTGAGAGCTCACACTTACATGCTCCAAGTGAAAAGTACCGATAGATTCAGAATTCCTGTTTTGTTTATCTTGCAAGAAAGATTCTGATTCCCGACTCTGATTTCTGATTTCTCTTCTTTCGCAGTCGCCTCGTTTGCCGTTTTCTTTTGCCTTTGGAGCTGTTATTTCACCTGGTTGATACCTGCTTGATGGGGTTCTGAGAGTTCTTCTACTCCTTCTTCTACTACTCTACTACTGACTCTGTGTTCGACCTTCCTCGACCTGGCTCGACCTGACCTGCTTGACCTGGCACTGTGTTCGTACATTTGTTTGTTATATATACTCACTTCCAGTGCATTTTGGTTCGGCAGTTCATGTGTGAATTCACATTCCTGGTCGCTTGTTAACGTTAGTTTGTAATTGTCTTGACATCCCTGAGCAGCCGTTGTTGTCGTTGTCGTTGTTGTTTAAGATTCGCTACCTGGAACAAAAAGTTCCAAGCAGCACGGGCTATGGTGAGCCCGTAGAGGACTTACCTGGCACAGGAGCGGGGCAAGTAGCACGGGCTATGGTGAGCCCGTAGTGGACTTACCTGGCACAGGAGCGGGGCAAGTAGCACGGGCTATGGTGAGCCCGTAGTGGACTTACCTGGCACAGGAGCGGGGCAAGCAGCACGGGCTATGGTGAGCCCGTAGTGTCTGACCAGCCGTGAGAGTTGATCTATACATGAAAAGTTGTTTAAAAATTTCTGCCGTCTTGAGGGAAAAGTGGAAATTGTTCATGTTGCAAATTAAATAAACCGGCGGTTTGGCAATTTGGGTGTTTTCCTAAATGATCTTTAAGATTAAGACATTCACCGAGGACTACCTAGGAGCATAACTGGCAGTTAGGGTAGTTGGGGTTATTCCACTGTTACCTTGAGGTGCTTCCGGGGCTTAGCGTCCCCGCGGCCCGGTCGTCGACCAGGCCTCCTGTCGTTACACTTTATGCAAAGCTCGTCTGTTGCTATAATAACTTAATCATTTCTGGCGTAACTGTTTGATGATAGTTTTGTGTGTGTGTTGATAGTGATGCTAAGTGGTAGTGTAGCTTGGTCCGCGCTCTTAGTAGTTTCTTGTTAACAATGTAGAACATTTATATATTGATAATTCCCCGTAAACCATACGGGGGAGAGAGAGAGAGAGACAGAGAGAGAGAGAGAGAGAGAGAGAGAGAGAGAGAGAGAGAGAGAGAGAGAGAGAGAGAGAGAGAGAGAGAGAGAGAGAGAGAGAGAGAGAGAGACACACACACACAGAGTCAGAAAGAGAAAGAAAAAATATGTGTGTGTGTGTGTGTACTAACCTAATTGTACTCGCCTAATTGTGCTTGCGGGGGTTGAGCTTTGGCTCTTTGGTCCTGCCTCTCAACCGTCAGTCAACTGGTGTACAGGTTCCTGAGCCTATTGGGCTCTATCATATCAACACTTGAAACTGTGTATGGAGTCAGCCTCCACCACATCACTGCCTAATGCATTCCATTTACTAACTACTCTGACACTGAAAAAATTCTTTCTAACGTCTCTGTGGCTCATCTGGGTACTAAGTTTCCACCCGTGTCCCCTTGATCGTGTCCCACCCGTGCTGTGTGTGTGTGTGTGTGTGTGTGTGTGTGTGTGTGTGTGTGTGTGTGTGTGTGTGTGTGTGTGTGTGTGTGTGTGTGTGTGTGTGTGTGTGTATATATAAACATACTCGACTAGCAAAACCTTACCATGAATGTACAGTCTTGAAGCACCAGTCACCACTACGTCAGACAGACAGACACAGACACCTAACCTTCCTTCAGGAGCCAGGAGTGGCTGCCAGTGCCAGAGGAGGGAGGGGGGGGGGGCAGGGGGTGCCAGAGTGGGGGCAGGGGGTGCCAGAGTGGGGGCAGGGGGGGGGGTTCAAGGGGAAGGCAAAGGGCGTAGAAGTCTCACACTAAGAAAGAGAAGACTCATAGATCTTGGAATAGTGTGTAGGACTCACCCTTGTTGTATGAATGTGTAGGACTCACCCTTGTTGTATGAATGTGTAGGACTCACCCTTGTTGTATGAATGTGGTGGACTCACCCTCGTTGTATGAATGTGTAGGACTCACCCTTGTTGTATGAATGTGTTGGACTCACCCTCGTTGTATGAATGTGTAGGACTCACCCTTGAGGCATGAACGTGTAGGACTCACCCTTGAGGCATGAACGTGACGGACTCACCCTTGAGGCATGAACGTGACGGACTCACCCTTGAGGCATGAACGTGACGGACTCACCCTTGTTGTATGAATGTGACGGACTCACCCTTGAGGCATGAACGTGAAGGACTCACCCTTGAGGCATGAACGTGAAGGACTCACCCTTGAGGCATGAACGTGTAGGACTCACCCTTGTTGTATGAATGTGACGGACTCACCCTTGAGGCATGAACGTGAAGGACTCACCCTTGAGGCATGAACGTGACGGACTCACCCTTGTTGTATGAATGTGACGGACTCACCCTTGAGGCATGAACGTGAAGGACTCACCCTTGAGGCATGAACGTGAAGGACTCACCCTTGAGGCATGAACGTGACGGACTCACCCTTGAGGCATGAACGTGACGGACTCACCCTTGAGGCATGAACGTGACGGACTCACCCTTGAGGCATGAACGTGACGGACTCACCCTTGAGGCATGAACGTGTAGGACTCACCCTTGAAGCATGAACGTGAAGGACTCACCCTCGAGGCATGAACGTGAAGGACTCACCCTTGAGGCATGAACGTGTAGGACTCACCCTTGAGGCATGAACGTGACGGACTCACCCTTGAGGCATGAACGTGACGGACTCACCCTTGAGGCATGAACGTGACGGACTCACCCTTGAGGCATGAACGTGACGGACTCACCCTTGAGGCATGAACGTGAAGGACTCACCCTTGAGGTATGAAAGTGAAGGACTCACCCTTGAGGCATGAACGTGAAGGACTCACCCTTGTTGTATGAATGTGACGGACTCACCCTTGAGGCATGAACGTGACGGACTCACCCTTGAGGCATGAACGTGACGGACTCACCCTTGAGGCATGAACGTGAAGGACTCACCCTTGAGGTATGAAAGTGAAGGACTCACCCTTGAGGCATGAACGTGAAGGACTCACCCTTGTTGTATGAATGTGACGGACTCATCCTTGAGGCATGAACGTGAAGGACTCACCCTTGAGGCATGAACGTGAAGGACTCACCCTTGAGGCATGAACGTGTAGGACTCACCCTTGAGGCATGAACGTGAAGGACTCACCCTTGAGGCATGAACGTGTAGGACTCACCCTTGAGGCATCAACGTGAAGGACTCACCCTTGAGGCATCAACGTGAAGGACTCACCCTTGAGGCATGAACGTGAAGGACTCACCCTTGATGTGGTCGTGCGGGTCGGTCCGCATGATGTCGTTCAAACAGTGTTCGAATCCCCGCATGTTCTCCAGAGGACCCGTGCCGTTCCCCACCCCGTTCCGTCCGTCCTGGGGAAAATATAACACATCAACTTCCAAGCCTCGTAGCCATCCTGGGGGGAAAATTATAGTTCCGCAACATTTGTCTAGTATACATGTAGGGAATATGAGAGAGAGAGTGAGAGAGAGAGTGAGAGAGAGAGTGAGAGAGTGAGAGAGTGAGAGAGAGAGAGAGAGAGAGAGTGAGAGAGAGTGAGAGAGAGTGAGAGAGAGAAGAGAGAGACAGAAAGAGAGAGACAGAAAGAGAGAGAGAGAGTGAGAGAGAGAGAGACAGAGAGAGAGAGAGAGAGACAGAGAGAGAGACAGACAGAAAGAGAGAGAGAGACAGAAAGAGAGAGAGAGAAAGAGAGAGAGAGAGTGAGAGAGAGAGAGACAGAGAGAGAGAGAGAAAGAGAGAGAGAGAGTGAGAGAGAGAGAGAGACAGAGAGAGAGAGAGAGAGAGAGAGAGAGAGAGAGAGAGAGAGAGAGAGAGAGAGAGAGAGAGAGAGAGAGAGAGAGAGAGAGAGAGAGAGAGAGAGTGAGAGAGAGAGACAGAGAGACAGAGAGACAGAGAGAGAGAGAGAGAGAGAGAGAGAGAGAGAGAGAGAGAGAGAGAGAGAGAGAGAGAGAGAGAGAGAGAGAGAGAGAGAGAGAGAGAGAGAGAGAGAGAGAGAGAGAGAGAGAGAGAGAGAGAGAGAGAGAGAGAGAGAGAGAGAGAGAGAGAGAGAGAGAGAGAGAGAGAGAGATCAACATGAGAGAGAGAGGAGTGTATACCTCTCAAGTATACTACTACCACAAACGTGTATTCTAGTCATATATTTACGTAAACAAAACATATAAATATAGAACTAGTTAATAAGGCTTTATAATTGACCAGAAAAACACGTTTTCCTGCCATTCTCGCCCTAATAGCAGCCGTCCCGAAAGCTCAGATGTATTTTCCGTATCCTACAATGTCATGGCATGTTTTTCATATATAAATTAAGCCAAGAGATGTCAGGAGTATACCTGGATCTTACCTGAAGAGCGTTCTGAGAGTTCTTCTACTCCCCGAGCCCAGCCCGAGGCCAGGCTTGACTTGTGATAACTTGGTCCAACAGGCTGTTGCTTGGAGCGGCCCGCAGGCCCACGTGTCCACTACAGCTTGGTTGGTCCGGCACGTCTTGCAAGAACGTGTTTAAGTGTCTCTTGAAGACATCCACCTTTGTTAAGGCAATATTTCTAATGCTTGCTGGGAGGGTGTTGAACAGCTGTGGACCTCTGATGTTCAGTGTTCTCTGATTGTGCCTATGGCACCTCTACTCTTCACTGGACCTCTGATGTTCAGTGTTCTCTGATTGTGCCTATGGCACCTCTACTCTTCACTGGACCTCTGATGTTCAGTGATCTCTGATTGTGCCTATGGCACCTCTACTCTTCACTGGACCTCTGATGTTCAGTGTTCTCTGATTGTGCCTATGGCACCTCTACTCTTCACTGGACCTCTGATGTTCAGTGTTCTCTGATTGTGCCTATGGCACCTCTACTCTTCACTGGTTCTATTCTGCATTTCCTTCCGTATCTCTCGCTCCAGTATGTTGTTATTCTACTGTGCACATTTGGGAGCTGGCCCTCCAGTATCTTCCATGTATATATTATTTGGTATCTCTCTCGTCTCCTTTCCAGAGAGTACATTTTGAGAGCTTCGAGACGGTCCCAATAATTTAGATGTCTTATCGTGTCAATGCGTGCCCAATATGTTCTCTGTATTCCCTCTAATTCAGAGATCTCTCCTGCCCTGAAAGGGGAAGTGAGTACCGAGCAATACTCAAGACGGGACAACACCAGTGATTTAAATAGTATTAGCATTGCTGTGGGGTCTGGATGTGAACACTGCTGTGGGGTCTCTGGATGTGAACACTGCTGTGGGGTCTCTGGATGTGAACAGTGCTGTGGGGTCTCTGGATGTGAACACTACTGTGGGGTCTCTGGATGTGAACACTGCTGTGGGGTCTCTGGATGTGAACACTGCTGTGGGGTCTCTGGATGTGAACACTACTGTGGGGTCTCTGGATGTGAACACTGCTGTGGGGTCTCTGGATGTGAACATTGCTGTGGGGTCACTGGATGTGAACATTGCTGTGGGGTCTCTGGATGTGAACATTACTGTGGGGTCTGGATGTGAACACTGCTGTGGGGTCTCTGGATGTGAACATTGCTGTGGGGTCTCTGGATGTGAACATTACTGTGGGGTCTGGATGTGAACATTGCTGTGGGGTCTCTGGATGTGAACACTGCTGTGGGGTCTCTGGATGTGAACACTGCTGTGGGGTCTCTGGATGTGAACACTGCTGTGGGGTCTCTGGATGTGAACACTGCTGTGGGGTCTCTGGATGTGAACATTGCTGTGGGGTCTCTGGATGTGAACATTACTGTGGGGTCTGGATGTGAACACTGCTGTGGGGTCTCTGGATGTGAACATTACTGTGGGGTCTCTGGATGTGAACATTACTGTGGGGTCTCTGGATGTGAACATTACTGTGGGGTCTGGATGTGAACACTGCTGTGGGATCTCTGGATGTGAACATTGCTGTGGGGTCTCTGGATGTGAACACTGCTGTGGGGTCTCTGGATGTGAACATTACTGTGGGGTCTCTATATGTGAACATTACTGTGGGGTCTCTGGATGTGAACATTGCTGTGGGGTCTCTGGATGTGAACATTACTGTGGGGTCTGGATGTGAACACTGCTGTGGGGTCTCTGGATGTGAACATTACTGTGGGGTCTCTGGATGTGAACATTACTGTGGGGTCTCTGGATGTGAACATTACTGTGGGGTCTGGATGTGAACACTGCTGTGGGATCTCTGGATGTGAACATTGCTGTGGGGTCTCTGGATGTGAACATTACTGTGGGGTCTCTGGATGTGAACACTGCTGTGGGGTCTCTGGATGTGAACATTGCTGTGGGGTCTCTGGATGTGAACATTACTGTGGGGTCTGGATGTGAACACTGCTGTGGGGTCTCTGGATGTGAACATTGCTGTGGGGTCTCTGGATGTGAACATTACTGTGGGGTCTGGATGTGAACATTGCTGTGGGGTCTCTGGATGTGAACATTACTGTGCGGTCTCTGGATGTGAACATTGCTGTGGGGTCTCTGGATGTAAACATTGCTGTGGGGTCTGGATGTGAACATTACTGTGGGGTCTCTGGATGTGAACATTGCTGTGGGGTCTCTGGATGTGAACATTGCTGTGGGGTCTGGATGTGAACATTACTGTGGGGTCTCTGGATGTGAACATTACTGTGGGGTCTCTGGATGTGAACATTACTGTGGGGTCTCTGGATGTGAACATTGCTGTGGGGTCTCTGGATGTAAACATTGCTGTGGGGTCTGGATGTAAACATTGCTGTGGGGTCTGGATGTAAACATTGCTGTGGGGTCTGGATGTGAACACTGCTGTGGGGTCTCTGGATGTGAACATTACTGTGGGGTCTCTGGATGTGAACATTGCTGTGGGGTCTGGATGTAAACATTGCTGTGGGGTCTGGATGTGAACACTGCTGTGGGGTCTCTGGATGTGAACATTGCTGTGGGGTCTCTGGATGTAAACATTGCTGTGGGGTCTGGATGTGAACACTGCTGTGGGGTCTCTGGATGTGAATATTGCTGTGGGGTCTCTGGATGTGAACACTGCTGTGGGGTCTCTGGATGTGAACATTGCTGTGGGGTCTCTGGATGTGAACACTGCTGTGGGGTCTCTGGATGTGAACGTTCTCATAAACCATCCCATCATTGTCCTGGCCGCCGCCGCCGCCATATTTGCTCGGTTATGTTCACTAAATGTCAGGTCGTCAGACATCATAATTCTCAGATCTTTTACATGTTGCTTTCCTTCTATGAGTAGGTCTGACTGTGTCCTGTACCCTTGTGTCCTGTGTCCTGTACCCTGTGTCCTGTACCCTGTGTCCTGAACCCTGTGTCCTGTGTCCTGTACCCTGTGTCCTGAACCCTGTGTCCTGTGTCCTGTACCCTGTGTCCTGTACCCTGTGTCCTGTACCCCTGTGTCCAGTACCCTGTGTCCTGAACCCTGTGTCCTGTACCCTGTGTCCTGTACCCCTGTGTCCAGTACCCTGTGTCCTGAACCCCCTGTGTCCTGTACCCTGTGTCCTGTACCCCCCCGTGTCCTGTACCCCCCGTGTCCTGTACCCCCCGTGTCCTGTACCCCCCGTGTCCTGTACCCCCTGTGTCCTGTACCCCTGTGTTCTGTACCCCTGTGTCCTGTACCCCTGTGTCCTGTACCCCTGTGTCCTGTGTCCTGTACCCTGTGCCCTGTGTCTTGTACCCTGTGTCCTGTACCCCGTGTCCTGTGTCCTGTACCCTGTGTCCTGTACCCTGTGTCCTGTAACCCGTGTCCTGTGTCCTGTACCCTTGTGTCCTGTACCCTGTGTACTGTACCCCTGTGTCCAGTACCCTGTGTCCTGAACCCCCTGTGTCCTGTACCCTGTGTCCTGTACCCCCCCGTGTCCTGTACCCCCCGTGTCCTGTACCCCCCGTGTCCTGTACCCCCCGTGTCCTGTACCCCCCGTGTCCTGTACCCCCCGTGTCCTGTACCCCCCCGTGTCCTGTACCCCCCGTGTCCTGTACCCCCTGTGTCCTGTACCCCTGTGTTCTGTACCCCTGTGTCCTGTACCCTGTGTCCTGTACCCCTGTGTCCTGTGTCCTGTACCCTGTGCCCTGTGTCTTGTACCCTGTGTCCTGTACCCCGTGTCCTGTGTCCTGTACCCTGTGTCCTGTACCCTGTGTCCTGTACCCTGTGTCCTGTAACCCGTGTCCTGTGTCCTGTACCCTGTGTCCTGTACCCTGTGTCCTGTACCCTGTGTCCTGTACCCTGTGTCCTGTGTCCTGTACCCCTGTGTTCTGTGTCCTGTACCCTATGTCCTGTACCCTGTGTCCTGTGTCCTGTACCCTGTGTCCTGTACCCTGTGTCCTGTGTCCTGTACCCTGTGTCCTGTACCCTGTGTCCTGTACCCTGTGTCCTGTGTCCTGTACCCTGTGTCCTGTACCTCTGTGTTCTGTGTCCTGTACCCTGTGTCCTGTACCCCTGTGTCCTGTACCCTGTGTCCTGTGCCCTGTGTCCTGTACCCTGTGTCCTGTGCCCTGTGTCCTGTACCCCTGTGTCTTGTACCCTGTGTCCTGTACCCTGTGTCCTGTACCCCTGTGTCCTGTACCCTGTGTCCTATACCCTGTGTCCTATACCCTGTGTCCTGTGTCCTGTACCCTGTGTCCTGTACCCTGTGTCCTGTACCCTGTGTCCTGTACTATGTGTCCTGTGCCCTGTGTCCTGTACTATGTGTCCTGTACCCCTGTGTCCTGTACCTCCTGTGTCCTGTACCCCCTGTCCTATACCCTGTGTCCTGTGTTCTGTACCCTGTGTCCTGTACCCTGTGTCCTGTGTCCTGTACCCTGTGTCCTGTACCCTGTGTCCTGTGTCCAGTACCCTGTGTCCTGTACCCCTGTGTCCTGTACCCTGTGTCCTACACCCTGTGTCCTGTGTCCTGTACCCTGTGTCCTGTACCCTGTGTCCTATACCCTTTGTCCTGTGTCCTGTACCCTGTGTCCTGTACCCTGTGTCCTGTGTCCTGTACCCTGTGTCCTGTACCCTGTGTTTCGTTGACCTTCCTCGTTTACACCAGACCTCAGTACCTGGAACTTGTCACCGTTAAACATCGTGTTATTTTCAGTTGCCCAATCGAAGACTTTACCCCTCTACACTGTCCCCCACCCCTCTACACTGTCCCCCACCCCTCTACACTGTCCCCCACCCCTCTACACTGTCCCCCACCCCTCTACACTGTCCCCCACCCCTCTACACTGTCCCCCCACCCCTCTACACTGTCCCCCACCCCTCTACACTGCCCCCACCCCTCTACACTGTCCCCCCACCCCTCTACACTGCCCCCCACCCCTCTACACTGTCCCCCACCCCTCTACACTGTCCCCCCACCCCTCTACACTGTCCCCCACCCCTCTACACTGTCCCCCCACCCCTCTACACTGTCCCCCACCCCTCTACACTGTCCCCCACCCCTCTACACTGTCCCCCACCCCTCTATACTGTCCCCCACCCCTCTACACTGTCCCCCCACCCCTCTACACTGTCCCCCACCCCTCTACACTGTCCCCCCACCCCTCTACACTGTCCCCCCACCCCTCTACACTGTCCCCCACCCCTCTACACTGTCCCCCACCCCTCTACGCTGTCCCCCACCCCTCTACACTGTCCCCCACCCCTCTACACTGTCCCCCACCCCTCTACACTGCCCCCCTCTACACTGTCCCCCCACCCCTCTACACTGTCCCCCACCCCTCTACACTGTCCCCCCCACCCCTCTACACTGTCCCCCCCAACCCTCTACACTGTCCCGCCACCCCTCTACACTGCCCCCCCACCCCTCTACACTGTCCCCCACCCCTCTACACTGCCCCCCCCTCTACACTGTCGCCCCTACCCCTCTACACTGTCCCGCCACCCCTCTACACTGCCCCCCCACCCCTCTACACTGTCCCCCACGCCTCTACACTGCCCCCCACCCCTCTACACTGTCCCCCACCCCTCTACAATGCCCCCCCCCCCTCTACACTGTCCCCCCACCCCTCTACACTGTCCCCCACCCCTCTACACTGTCCCCCACCCCTCTACACTGTCCTCCACCCCTCTACACTGTCCCCCACCCCTCTACACTGTCCCCCACCCCTCTACACTGTCCCCCACCCCTCTACACTGTCCCCCACCCCTCTACACTGCCCCCCCTCTACACTGTCCCCCCCCCCACCCCTCTACACTGTCCTCCACCCCTCTACACTGCCCCCACCCCTCTACACTGTCCCCCCCCCCACCTCTCATCAGAGTATCACCTTCACAAGGCAGAAAGACATCGATCCGCAGCTCCCCCCCCCCCTCCCCCCCGCACCATCCCACGTAATGGTGTGGAAGGGGAGAGGGGGGGGAGGGAGGGGGAGGGAGGGGGAGGGAGGGGAGGGGGGGCTGCTATATTTAGCTCTCAACTATAACTAAAATAACACACTTCTCTCTCGAGTGATGCTCAGATATATATATATATATATATATATATATATATATATATATATATATATATATATATATATATATATATATATATATATATATGTCGTACCTAGTAGCCAGAACGCACTTCTCAGCCTACTATGCATGGCCCGATTTGCCTAATAAGCCAAGTTTTCATGAATTAATTGTTTTTCGACTACCTAACCTACCTAACCTAACCTAACCTATCTTTTTCTGCTACCTAACCTAACCTAACCTATATAGATAGGTTAGGTTAGGTTAGGTAGGGTTGGTTAGGTTTGGTCATATATCTACGTTAATTTTAACTCCAATAAATAAAATTGATCTCATATATAATGAAATGGGTAGCTTTATCATTTCATAAGAAAAAAATAGAGAAAATATATTAATTCAGGAAAACTTGGCTTATTAGGCAAATCAGGCCTTGCATAGTAGGCTGAGAAGTGCGTTCTGGCTACTAGGTACGACATATATATATATATACATATACATATATACATATATATATATATGTCGTACCTAGTAGCCAGAACGCACTTTTTGGCCTACTATGCAAGGCCCGATTTGCCTAAAAAGCGAAGTTTTCCTGAATTAATATATTTTCTCTATTTTTTTCTTATGAAATGATAAAGCTACCCATTTCATTATGTATGAGGTCAATTTTTTTTATTGGAGTTAAAATTAACGTAGATATATGACCGAACCTAACCAACCCTACCTAACCTAACCTAACCTATCTTTATAGGTTAGGTTAGGTTAGGTAGCTCAAAAAGTTAGGTTAGGTTAGGTTAGGTAGGTTAGGTAGTCGAAAAACAATTAATTCATGAAAACTTGGCTTATTAGGCAAATTGGGCCTTGCATAGTAGGCTGAGAAGTGCGTTCTGGCTACTAGGTACGACATATATATATATATATATATATATATATATATATATATATATATATATATATATATATATATATATATATATTTATATTTGACACAGTGAGAGACAGTGTGTGGGTGGACGGGGGGGGGGGAGCATAGTACTCACCTAGTTGTGTTTGCGGGGGTTGAGCTTCAGCTCTTTGGTCCCGCCTCTCAACTGTCAATCAACTGGTGTACAGGTTCTTGAGCCTATTGGGCTCTATCATATCTACATTTGAAACTGTGTGTGGAGTCAGCCTCCACCACATCACTGCCTAATGCATTCCATTTGTTAACTACTCTGACACTGAAAAAATTCCTTCTAATGTCTCTGTGGCTCATCTGGGTACTCAGTTTCCACCTGTGTCCCCTTGTTCGTGTCCCACCCGTGCTGAAGAGTTTGTCTTTGTCCACCCTGTCAAGTCCCCTGTGAATTTTGTAGGTGGTTATCATGTCTCCCCTTACTCTTCTGTTTTCCGGGGATGTGAGGTTCAGCTCCCTTAGACTTTCCTCGTAGCTCATACCTCTCAGTTCCGGGACCAGTCTGGTGGCATACCTCTGAATCTTCTCTAACTTCGTCTTGTGCTTAACTACGTATTTACTCCATGCTGGAGCTGCATACTTCAGGATTGGTCTTACATAAGTGGTATGCAGGGTCCTGAACGATTCCTTACACAAGTTTCTAAAGGCAGTTCTTATGTTGGCCAACCTAGCATATGCCGCTGATGATATCCTTTTGATGTGGGCCTCTGGGGACAGGTTCGGTGTGATATCAACCCCCAGATCTTTCTCTCTATTTGACTCATGCAGGATTTCACCTCCCAGATGGTACCTTGTGTTCAGCCTCCTGTTCCCTTCGCCTAATTTCATTACTTTACACTTTCCTGAATTGAACTTTAGTAGCCATTTTCTAGACCATTCCTCCAGTTTGTCCAGGTCGTCCTTGTAGTCTCTGTCTATCTTCATCTTTCTTGATTCTTCTCATAATTTTTTAATCATCAGCAAACATTGAGAGGATTGAGTCTATACCCTCTGGAAGGTCGTTTACATATATTAGAAACAGGATGGGTCCAAGTACAGAGCCCTGTGGAATCCCGCTGGTGACATCTCGCCACTCTGATGTCTTCCCCCTCACAGTTACTTGCTGTTTCCTGTTGCTAAGATACTCCCTTATCCACTGGAGCACCTTACCTTATACTCCTGCCTGTTGCTCCAACTTTTGTAATAGCCTTTTGTGAGGTACTGTATCAAAGGCTTTCTGACAGTCCAAGAAAGTGCAGTCTGCCCACCCTTCTCTTTCTTGCCTAATTTGTGTTGCCTGCTCATAGAATTCTATTAGACCTGTGAGGTACATTTTACCATCCCTGAACCCATGCTGGTGGTGTGTTACAAAGCTGTTTCTCTCCAGATGCTCTACGAGCCTTTTCCTCACGATCTTCTCCATCACCTTGCATGGTATACAAGTTAGGGAAACTGGCCTGTAGTTCAGTGCCTCTTTCCTGTCACCCTTTTTGTATATTGGGACTACATTAGCTGTCTTCCAACTTTCCGGTAGGTCTCCTGTTTCCAGTGACCTGTCATACACCATAGAGAGTGGCACACTTAGTGCTTCTGCACCTTCTTTTAGTATCCAAGGTGAGATTTTGTCAGGCCCAACAGCCTTTGTCACATTCAGCTCCAACAGATTCCTTTTGACCTCATCATTGGTGAGGTCAAATTCCTCAGGTTGCTCAGTTTGAATCCTCATTTAGTGCAGGGACCTCTCTTTGATCTATTGTGAAGACCTCCTGGAATCTCTTGTTGAGTTCTTCACACACCTCCTTGTCGTTCTCTGTGTATCTGTTCTCCCTTTTCTCAGTTTCATCACTTTTTCCTTCACTGCTGTTTTCCTCCTGATGTGGCTGTGGAGCAGCTTTGGTTGGATCTTGGCTTTACTCGCGATGTCATTTTCATATTGTCTCTCTGCTTCCCTCCTCACTCTGAGGTACTCATTTCTGGCCCTCTGGTATCTCTCCCTGCTCTCTGGTGTTCTGTTGTTCCTGTAGTTTCTCCATGTTCTTGTACTCAATAGCTTCGCTGCTGCACATTCCTGGTTGAACCACGGATTCTTCTGTTGCTTTTCATTTTTCTCTTTTTGGACTAGGATAAACCTGTCTGCAGCCTCCTGACAGTTATGGGTGACATAATCCATCAATATCCTGTACAGTCTTTTTTCTGAGTTCTATTTCCCATGGTATTTCCATTAGGAAGTTCCTCATCTCGTCATATTTTCCTCTTCGGTAATTTAGTCTTTTTCCTTCCAATCCCATCCTTGGATAGGTTATCCCTACTTCTACCAGATACTCAAATATCAATACACTGAGGTCACTCATTACTATGGGGGATGCAAATATGATTTCCCTTATTTCTGAATCGTTCAAGGTGAATATCAGGTCGAGTCTAGCTGGTTCGTCATTTCCTTTTATTCTTGTGGGTTCCCTGACATGTTGGCTCAGATAGTTCCTTGTAGTCACTTCCAAGAGTTTAGCTCTCCATGTAACTTCACCTCCATGTGGGTCCCCATTCTCCCAGTCTATCTTTCCATGATTGAAATCGCCGTGATTAAGAGTCTGGAGCCATTCTTGCAGGCAACTGAAGCCGCTCTCTCTATTATATTAATGGTAGCCATGTTGTTCCTGTCGAACAACATGGGTCTGGGTCTTCTGTCATTTAGGGGAGGGTTGTAAATGACTGCCACTATTATCTTAGGTCCACCCATTGTTATAGTTCCTGTTATGTAGTCTCTGAATCCGTCACAGCCCAAAATTTCCATCTCTTCGAAGCTCCAGTCCTTCCTTATCAGCAGGGCCACTCCTCCACCTCCTCTCCCTTCCCTCTCTGTCCTTACTATATAGTAGTCCTTTGGAAACACAGCATTTGTTATGACTCCTGACAATTTTGTTTCTGTGAGCCCTATTACATCTGGGGTTTCTTCCTGCGCCCTTTCTGCCAGTTCACTTGCTTTGTTGGTAATCCCATCAATGTTTGAGTACATTACCTTGAAGCTCACTTTCCAATATCCATTTTCACCCACCCTCTCCACTAGTGCAGGAAGCTGTTCCATGGCCATTGCTGCTTGGATAGGCTCATCCTCCTGTGGGGTAGTTACCAGGGGTTCTGGGGGAGGTGAGGGTGGGGAGAATTCCTAGGGGTGGAGGGGGCAGGGAGTGCTCGAGGTTGGGGGGACAGTGTGAGAGACAACAGCAGCAGCAGCAGCAGCAGCAGGAAGGAGGGCAGCAGTGTGCCAGGGGCCTCAGCTTTAACCCTAGCAGCGTCACCAGAGACCCCAGCCTTACTGCAGCTGATCTGCTGCTGATCGCCGCTATCAAACACCTCCACCGTTATTGAAACTCCCTCACCGGGTAAAAAGTCTATGTAAATAAAAAGAAAATTATATATATATGTATATGTATATATATATATATATATATATATATATATATATATATATATATATATAACGCATACGTCGACCGTGCTCTCAGCCACAGCTCAGAATGGAAGCAAGTCGACGAAGAACTCTGTAGGGTAAGGCAGGTCCTAGTCAATAACGGCTTCTCCAATGGTTTCATCGAAGACATCATAAGAAGGAAAGTGAAAAGCCATGCAACCTCCGAAGAGACAACTAACACAACACCTATACCCCCTATTAGACTATTTTACAGGAACTTCTTTTCCACAGCTCATAAAACAGAGGAAAGGGTCCTGAAAGATATTGTTAATAGAAACGTTATCCCTACAGACAAAAATCAGAGGATACAACTGACGATTTACTATAAAACCAGAAAAACGGCCAGCCTACTCATGAGAAACTCTCCAGACACGAAACAGAACGCTTTAAAAGAGACTAACGTCGTCTATGCCTTCAAATGCCCACTTGGGGACTGTAAGCTCCAAAAAACCCAGTATATAGGCAAGACAACAACATCTCTTTCTAGGCGTTTAACGATGCATAAACAACAGGGCTCCATTAAGGAACATATAATCTCTTCCCATAACCAAACCATCGCCAGAGAAATCCTAGTAAACAACACAGAAATCATCGATAGATACAGCGATAGCAGGCGGCTTGACGTTTGCGAGGCACTACACATCAAGAAGTCAACACCGGCAATCAACAGCCAATTATTGCACAACTATATTCTACCCACCTCAAGACTCCGCTCCAATATAGAAGCATCAAGAAATATGGACCAATAGGCTTTCTACAAACACTTCTATTCAATACCCATTGTTTCTGTTCTGTCTTGTGTTGATATATATATATATATATATATATATATATATATATATATATATATATATATATATATATATATATATATATATATATATATATATATATATATAAACGGACGGACATAGGCTGTCCCGACCAAATGCTTAAGTCAAATAGCTTTAAAATATCTCAGCCTAGCATATTATCCCCCACATGCGCATTTCATGGTCTTAAATGAAATCAGGGATATGATTTCCGTACAGTTTATCGCTTTTATCAAAAAAGTTTGAACTGAATTCATTCGGGTTACAATGGTGAAAACAGCATGGACAGACTAGCCTGTCTGTCCAATGATGGCCACTGTCTGGCCAGTCTTGGTCAGCCACAGTGTTTCCCCTGTAAGAAATATTGGCATCCATAGCGACCCCCTTTTTGGGATTTTCTCTAAGTCTGAAATTATATATTTGTTTTCCGTAGAGTTTTTAATAGTTTATTTTGGGCCATCTGTAATAGATTAATTTCTGAGAGTCAAGTGATGAGTGAGTTCTATTGTCAGCCATAATCCTGGGTTCGAAATTCCAGCTGGAACAGAAACAAATTGGCAATGTTTCCTTTCACCTCACGCGTCTGTTCACCTTGCATTAAACAGGCTCCTAAGTGTTAAACAGTTTCTGGGGCTGCATCCTACACACACACACACACACACACACACACACACACACACACACACACACACACACACACACACACATTCACACTCGTCCAGTAACAAAACAAGGGGAGGACTGACTGGGGACCAATCCATAACGGTTCACCCTCGTTCACCCAGCAGTAATTGACGGGTCGTGTTCCAGGGAAAAGTAGTAGGATAAGGCTTACCATACCTAGAACATACCTGGAGAGGGTTCTGGGAGTTCTACTCCCCGAGGCCAGGCTCGACTTGTGATAACTTTCTCCAACAGGCTGTTGCTTGGAGCGGCCCGCAGGCGCACACATCCACTACAGCCTGGTTGGTCCGGCACGTCTTGCAAGAACTTGTCTAAGTGCCTCTTGAATACATCCACCTTTGTTCCAGCAATATTTCTAATGCTTTCTGGGAGGGTGTTGAACAGCTGTGGACTTCTGATGTTCAGACAGTGTTCTCTGATTGTGCCTATGGCACCTCTACTCTTCACTGGACCTCTGATGTTCAGTGATCTCTGATTGTGCCTATGGCACCTCTACTCTTCACTGGACCTCTGATGTTCAGTGTTCTCTGATTGTGCCTATGGCACCTCTACTCTTCACTGGACCTCTGATGTTCAGTGATCTCTGATTGTGTCTATGGCACCTCTACTCTTCACTGGACCTCTGATGTTCAGTGTTCTCTGATTGTGCCTATGGCACCTCTACTCTTCACTGGACCTCTGATGTTCAGTGATCTCTGATTGTGTCTATGGCACCTCTACTCTTCACTGGACCTCTGATGTTCAGTGTTCTCTGATTGTGCCTATGACACCTCTACTCTTCACTGGACCTCTGATGTTCAGTGATCTCTGATTGTGTCTATGGCACCTCTACTCTTCACTGGACCACTGATGTTCAGACAGTGTTCTCTGATTGTGCCTATGGCACCTCTACTCTTCACTGGTTCTATTCTGCATTTCCTTCTGTGCCTTTCGCTCCAGTATGTTGTTATTCTACTGTGCACATTTGGGAGCTGGCCCTCCAGTATCTTCCATGTATATATTATTTGATAACTTTCTCGTCTCCTTTCCAGAGAGTGCATTTTGAGAGCTTTGAGACGGTCCCAATAATTTAGATGTCTTATCGTGTCTATGTGTGCCCAATATGTTCCCTGTATTCCCCTCTAATTCAGAAATCCCTTACTTGCTTAATCTTTGTCACCTGGTCGTAGAATTGTGCTAGACCTGTGAGGCAAGATTTACCATCCCTGAACCCATGTTGGTGGTGTGTCACCAAGTCCCTTCTCTCTCTCTCTCTCTCTCTCTCTCTCTCTCTCTCTCTCTCTCTCTCTCTCTCTCTCTCTCTCTCTCTCTCTCTCTCTCTCTCTCTCTCTCTCTCTCCCGAGGCACTCCAAGGGATATTTGTGAGTGAATGTTTATCAAAATATATAAGATAAGAATAAAATTAGATATATATATACACACATACCAAAAGAATAGGGGTGGTAGGAGAAGAAAATATCAAAGTGTTCAGTGAGGATCCACAAGATCCTCTGTGAGTACTCTTTATTTTCTTCTCCAAGGCTATGGGTCCCTACACTTGCACCAGAGGAGGTACCTCTTCTAGGTAAGATAAGAATACATGAAATCTTTCAGAAAACTCACGACAATACTTACATAGTGGGCGAATTAAATTCTTAATAATAATACTAATAATTAAGAACTTTACTAATTAATAATTGACACGTTACTAATATGAAAGTATAAAATGGAAATATTTATTTAGTCAAAGTCTTTATTCAGTGAAAGTATTGATCTAGAGAATATATTTTATATATTATTTTATATTATATATATTCTATATATATATTTTATATATTATATTTATATTATATATATTCTCTATATATATTTTATATATTATATTTATATTATATATATTCTCTATATATATTTTATATATTATATTTATATTATGCAGTCCAAGTGAAAATATTAATCCTGTGAAACTCTTTGATTATTTGAAAAATCACACTTTCAATCGAGTGAAAGCACCAGTCGTTATTAAGTGAAAGCATCAATCGAGTGAAAGCACCAGTCATTATTAAGTGAAAGCATCAATCGAGTGAAAGCACCAGTCATCATTAAGTGAAAGCATCAATCGAGTGAAAGCACCAGTCATTATTAAGTGAAAGCATCAATCGAGTGAAAGCACCAGTCATTATTAAGTGAAAGCATCAATCGAGTGAAAGCACCAGTCATCATTAAGTGAAAGCATCAATCGAGTGAAAGCACCAGTCATCATTAAGTGAAAGCATCAATCGAGTGAAAGCACCAGTCATTATTAAGTGAAAGCATCAATCGAGTGAAAACATCAATCAACTGAGATCATAAATAAACAGAAAACATCAATCTAGCGAAAGCATCGATCAAGAGAAAGGATCAATCGAGAGAAAGCATCCAGCCAGTGATTAACGAAGCATTAATAAACTAATTACAATTAAACAAGTACAAGAATGAATCAAGTGAAATAAGTAAAAAAAAAAGTGAAAGCAATCAAATGAAAGCAGTGACGGAAGTCTAAAGGAAGTAAATCATCTGAAACCAGCAAAAAAATGAAAGAAGCAATCGAGTGAAAGCAGTAATGAAAGCCCAGCTAGAGTGAAAGCTAACGACCCAATCCAACGTAACACACACGTAGTTAACTCACCAGGTAGTCCGTTCCTGATCCTGCCTCACGACCATTATACGCCAAGCATACCTGTGGGTACAACATACTCAAGTCATCACATATGCTAAATATAGCCCATGATGCAGTACTCCACTGCACACACACCCACACACTCCCATGTTGCGGTGTGTGTGTGTGTGTGTGTGTGTGTGTGTGTGTGTGTGTGTGTGTGTGTGTGTGTGTGTGTGTGTGTGTGTGTGTGTGTGTGTACTCACCTAGTTGTGTCTGCAGGATCGAGCATTGACTCTTGGATCCCGCCTTTCGAGCATCGGTTGTTTACAGCAATGACTCCTGTCCCATTTCCCTATCATACCGGGTTTTAAAATTATGAATAGTATTTGCTTCCACAACCTGTTCCTGAAGTGCATTCCATTTCCCCACTACTCTCACGCTAAAAGAAAACTTCCTAACATCTCTGTGACTCATCTGAGTTTCAAGCTTCCATCCATGTCCTCTCGTTCTGTTACTATTCCGTGTGAACATTTCGTCTATGTCCACTCTGTCAATCCCTCTGAGTATCTTATACGTTCCTATCATGTCCCCCCCTCTCCCTTCTTCTTTCTAGTGTCGTAAGGCACAGTTCCCTCAGGCGCTCCTCATACCCCATCCCTCGTAGCTCTGGGACGAGTCTCGTTGCAAACCTCTGAACCTTTTCCAGTTTCATTATATGCTTCTTCAGATGGGGACTCCATGATGAGGCGGCATACTCTAAGACTGGCCTTACGTAGGCAGTGTAAAGCGCCCTAAATGCCTCCTTACTTAGGTTTCTGAATGATGTTCTAACTTTTGCCAGTGTAGAGTACGCTGCTGTCGTTATCCTATTTATATGTGCCTCAGGAGATAGATTAGGTGTTACGTCCACCCCCAGGTCTCTTTCTCGCGTCGTTACAGGTAGGGTCACGCGTCGTTGTGTGTGTGTGTGTGTGTGTGTTTACTAGTTGTGTTTACTAGTTGTGTTTTTGCGGGGGTTGAGCTTTGCTCTTTCGGCCCGCCTCTCAACTGTCAATCAACTGTTTACTAACTACTTTTTTTTCCCCACACCACACACACACACCCCAGGAAGCAGCCCGTGACAGCTGACTAACTCCCAGGTACCTATTTACTGCTAGGTAATAGGGGCACTTAGGGTGAAAGAAACTTTGCCCATTTGTTTCTGCCTCGTGCGGGAATCGAACCCGCGCCACAGAATTACGAGTCCTGCGCGCTATCCACCAGGCTACGAGGCCCCCTGTGTGTGTGTGTGTGTGTGTGTGTGTGTGTGTGTGTGTGTGTGTGTGTGTGTGTGTGTGTGTGTGTGTGTGTGTGTGTGTGTGTGTGGGAGGAAGGTCACCCCCACCATTCTCCCATACACCACGATCAATACTCCCTGGCTGCTACTCCCACCCCCACACACCGCCCACTATCCACCCCCGCCCACATGGCTAGGAATCCTCCCCCACCCCCATTCCGCCCACACACATGGATATAACATTGTGGGATCAACCGGGCTGTGGTGGATATGTCGGCCTGCGGGCCGCTCCAAGCAACAGCCTGGTGGACCAAGTTCTCACAAGTCAAGCCTGGCCTCGGGCCGGGCTTGGAGAGTAGACCAACTCTCAGATCCCCATCATCAGGTATATCTGGAGTATATCTGGTATATTTACGTATACCCAGACCTCCCTTTAGTTGCTTAACTACGTCTAAGAATGCCATATATGTTCTCTGAATTCCTCCTATTTAAAACAAATCTGTGCTGGCAACATTGCTATCACAGACCGAGGGACAGGAATATTAGGATAGTCGTCCTATGATTGCCCCGCCTGCTGCCGTGTCATCTTTGCTGTGCTAACTCATTCCATAACCCATTATCCCCAGAACCGTCACACACGTTGTATTTCTTCTACGAGGAGAGGGGACTGTCCTGTATTCCACGGAAGCGCTTGATGAGTGCCATATGCAAGTATCTGCAATTCATCATTGTTAGAAATCCTGTTTCACACAGAGATCACACTAACGTGATGCATCACAATGAACAAATCCACAAGGGCCATGACGAGGATTCGAACCTGCGTCCGGGAGCATCCCAGACGCTGCCTTAATCGACTGAGCTACGACAGGGTAAAAACCCTGTCGTCCTTTTACCCTGTCGTAGCTCAGTCGATTAAGGCAGTGTCTGGGATGCTCCCAGACGCAGGTTCGAATCCTCGTCACGGCCCTTGTGGATTTGTTCAGTTAAATCCTGTTTATTTTCTATTGCCCAGAGGAAGACTTGATACCTCACTGTAGTGTTCAGTGCCTTCTACAGAGGAAATTTTTTGTGCTGATTTTTGTAACGTCTGTAAAGGATGACACGAAGCTGTTTCTTGCATTTTGCCAGTATCTATAGAAGAGTTTGTGTACGGGGCTGGAGGTCAGATGTTTGGGGCTAGTCTCACTAAATATGCCAGGATTAATGGTGATTTTATTATGAGTAACATAACGGAGTCGGCCCTGTGCCCCGCCTGAAAGAGAACACAGCCCTAATGCCCCTCCCACAACGCCTGTGGATATGAAATGTTCAGCCCGGAGTCCATAGACTGCATTTGAATTTGTATAAATTGGAAGATATCCAATTATAAATGACCTAATTGATGCACAGAGTAAAGGGTCTCGAATCTCCTTTGTACGGATACCATCACACATAAATATATAACCCATCATAATGAGACAGACATTGCAGCCAAATTAGCGTGTAACAAGGATGAAGTTGAATTAGATCTAGGTATCCCCCATCTCTGCTGTCAAAACTGTATTGGTCCAAACACTCAGGTCTGATAGGAAAGAAATTTCTGACTCCCAATGACCTGAAAGTACTAGTATAAAATGTTATGATTTGTTCAGATCTGAAACATATATCTATGGGCAGCACAAAACGTCCACCAGACTGTTCGACACAGTGGTTGCCAGGATCAGGTTAGGTTACTGTTACCTGTGGCAGGTGGCTACCGTTACCTGTGGCAGGTGGCTACCGTTACCTGTGGCAGGTGGCTACCGTTACCTGTGGCAGGTGGCTACCGTTACCTGTGGCAGGTGGCTACCGTTACCTGTGGCAGGTGGCTACCGTTACCTGTGGCAGGTGGTTACCGTTACCTGTGGCAGGTGGCTACCGTTACCTGTGGCAGGTGGTTACCGTTACCTGTGGCAGGTGGCTACAGGTGACCGATCTCCCAATCCTGAGCACTCAAGGTGCAAACTCTGAGAGCAGGAACTGCGGCATGATCTCCCACACTACATCACTGAATGCCCAGTTATTAGACCTTTCAGACCAGTTGGCATGAGGTACCTGGAGCTTTGCAATTACTTTATTTACTCTCGTGTTCTTGAAGATATCCTCACATTGCATCTACAATTTGCCGGTGCAGACTGCCTATCACATGCCTCTGTATGACTAACCATCCTGTGTGATGGGGATATTTTAGCACCACGCAGCTAACTTTTTGACACACTGTACTCCCCTTCATATAGTCTAGGGCAGCTGCACAAATGCAGACGTACCTAATATATTAATCAAATAATTGTAAAGATTCATTTGTATATAAGACGACAAATTTACGTTATGTTTGACACCTGGTTGATGAGGTTCTGGGAGTTCTTCTACTCCCCAAGCCCGGCCCGAGGCCAGGCTTGACTTGTGAGAGTTTGGTCCACCAGGCTGTTGCTTGGAGCGGCCCGCAGGCCCACATACCCACCACAGCCTGGTTGGTCCGGCACTCCATGGAGGAATAAATCTAGTTTCCTCATGAAGATGTCCACGGTTGTTCCAGCAATATTTCTTATGCTCGCTTGGAGGACGTTGAACAACCGCGGACCTCTGATGTTTATACAGTGTTCTCTGATTGTGCCTATGGCACCTCTGCTCTTCACTGGTTCTATTCTGCATTTTCTTCCATATCGTTCACTCCAGTACGTTGTTATTTTACTGTGTAGATTTGGTACTTGGCCCTCCAGTATCTTCCAGGTGTATACTATTTGGTATCTCTCTCGTCTCCTTTCTAGTGAGTACATTTGGAGAGCTTTGAGACGATCCCAATAATTTAGGTGTTTTATCGCGTCTATGCGTGCCGTATATGTTCTCTGTATTCCCTCTATTTCAGCAATCTCTCCTGCTCTGAAGGGGGAAGTGAGTACTGAGCAGTACTCAAGACGGGACAACACAAGTGACTTGAAGAGTACAACCATTGTGATGGGATCCCTGGATTTGAAAGTTCTCGTAATCCATCCTATCATTTTTCTGGCTGTCGCAATATTTGCTTGGTTATGCTCCTTAAACGTTAGGTCGTCAGACATTATTATTCCCAAATCCTTTACATGCTGTTTTCCTACTATGGGAAGATTCGATTGTGTTTTGTATCCTGTATTATGTTTCAGGTTCTCATTTTTGCCGTATCTGCAAGTGCAGGGCAACAGGGTAAAGCAGCATTACAGCAGGATACATCAGCACTACAGCAGGATACATCAGCACTACAGCAGGATACATCAGCACTACAGCAGAGTACAGCATCACTTCAACAGAGTACAGCATCACTACAACAGGGTACATCAGCAGCACTACAGCAGGGTACAGCAGCACTACGGCAGGGTACAGCAGCAGCAATACAGCAGAAGGGTACAGCAGCAGCACTACAGCAGGGTACAACAGCAGCACTACAGCAGTGTACAGCAGCACTACAGCAGGGTACAGCAGCAGCACTACAGCAGGGTACAGCAGCAGCACTACAGCAGGGTACATCACCAGGGTACAGCAACAGCAGCACTACAACAGGGTACAGCAGACTGTTGCAGAGAGCCTGGTGACAGGCAGGCAGCAGCCACCACAGCAGGGTACAGCAGCAGCAGGGTACAGCAGACTGTGGCAGAGAGCCTGGTGACAGGCAGGCAGCAGCCACCACAGCAAGGTACAGCAGACTGTGGCAGAGAGCCTGGTGACAGGCAGGCAGCAGCCACCACAGCAGGGTACAGCAGCAGCAGGGTACAGCAGACTGTGGCAGAGAGCCTGGTGACAGGCAGGCAGCAGCCACCACAGCAGGGTACAGCAGCAGCCACCACAGCAGGGTACAGCAGACTATGGCAGAGAGCCTGGTGACAGGCAAGCAGCAGCCACCACAGCAGGGTACAGCAGCAGCAGGGCACAGCAGACTGTGGCAGAGAACCTGGTGACAGGCAGGCAGCAGCAGCCACCACAGCAGGGTACAGCAGCAGCAGGGTACAGCAGACTGTGGCAGAGAGCCTGGTGACAGGCAGGCAGCAGCAGCCACCACAGCAGGATACAGCAGCAGCCACCACAGCAGGGTACAGCAGACTGTGGCAGAGAGCCTGGTGACAGGCAGGCAGCAGCCACCACAGCAGGGTACAGCAGACTGTGGCAGAGAGCCTGGTGACAGGCAGGCAGCAGCCACCACAGCAGGGTACAGCAGACTGTGGCAGAGAGCCTGGTGACAGGCAGGCAGCAGCCACCACAGCAGGGTACAGCAGCAGCAGGGTACAGCAGACTGTGGCAGAGAACCTGGTGACAGGCAGGCAGCAGCAGCCACCACAGCAGGGTACAGCAGACTGTGGCAGAGAGCCTGGTGACAGGCAGGCAGCAGCAGCCACCACAGCAGGGTACAGCAGCAGCCACCACAGCAGGGTACAGCAGACTGTGGCAGAGAGCCTGGTGACAGGCAGGCAGCAGCCACCACAGCAGGGTACAGCAGACTGTGGCAGAGAGCCTGGTGACAGGCAGGCAGCAGCCACCACAGCAGGGTACAGCAGCAGCCACCACAGCAGGGTACAGCAGACTGTGGCAGAGAGCCTGGTGACAGGCAGGCAGCAGCCACCACAGCAGGGTACAGCAGACTGTGGCAGAGAGCCTGGTGACAGGCAGCAGCAGCCATCACAGCAGGGTACAGCAGCCATCACAGCAGGGTACAGCAGCAGCAGGGTACAGCAGACTGTGGCAGAGAGCCTGGTGACAGGCAGGCAGCAGCAGCCACCACAGCAGGGTACAGCAGCAGCAGGGTACAGCAGCAGCAGGGTACAGCAGACTGTGGCAGAGAGCCTGGTGACAGGCAGGCAGCAGCAGCCACCACAGCAGGGTACAGCAGCAGCAGGGTACAGCAGCAGCAGGGTACAGCAGACTGTGGCAGAGAGCCTGGTGACAGGCAGGCAGCAGCAGCCACCACAGAAAGCATCGATTTACCACACCAACGACACCCACTGACCCCGTCCCTGCGTGCGTGCGCGCGCGCCTGTGCTTACTCCGCTTACCTATATATGTCTAAGGGCAGACAAGTCTAGCTCCAGGGCCCTGCCTCACAGCCTCTGGGGTGCTCGAAGGTACATTCCCCCCCCCCCTGCTCTAAAAATTTGTTCTAGGGGTTTATCGCTCTATATATTAGTAGTCTTAGAGCCATAGAGAATAGATTGCATCTGGCCATCTTGTCTATTTCCTTCCGTAGGTATCTTGTATGAAGTGATCATATCTTCTCTGATCCTTGACTCTCATATATCGTGATATATAGAATATATATCTCTCAGGGATGATACCTGGATGATGGGGTTCTGGGAGTTCTTCTACTCCCCAAGCCCGGCCCGAGGCCAGGCTTGACTTGTGAGAGTTTGGTCCAACAGGCTGTTGCTTGGAGCGGTCCGCAGGCCCACGTATCCACTACAGCCTGGTTGGTCCGGCACTCCTTGCAAGAACTTGTCTAAGTGCCTCTTGAAGACATCCAACTTTGTTCCAGCAATATTCCTAATGCTTGCTGGGAGGGTGTTGAACAGCTGTGGACCTCTGATGTTTAGTGTTCTCTGATTGTGTCTATGGCACCTCTACTCTTCACTGGACCTCTGATGTTCAGTGTTCTCTGATTGTGTCTATGGCACCTCTACTCTTCACTGGACCTCTGATGTTCAGTGTTCTCTGATTGTGTCTATGGCACCTCTACTCTTCACTGGACCTCTGATGTTCAGTATTCTCTGATTGTGTCTATGGCACCTCTACTCTTCACTGGTTCTATTCTGCATTTCCTTCCGTACCTTTCGCTCCAGTACGTTGTTATTCTACTGTGCACATTTGGGACCTGTCCCTCCAGTATCTTCCACGTGTAAATTATTTGGTATCTTCTCTCGTCTTCTTTCCAGAGAGTACATTTTGAGAGCTTTGAGACGGTCCCAATAATTTAGACGTCTTATCGTGTCTATGTGTGCCCAATATGTTCTCTGTATTCCCCTCTAATTCAGAGATTTCTCCTGCTCTCTGGTGGTGCACACGGCTCAAGGCTTACGGACAGAAGTCAGTTCAGTAAAACTGTTCTTGGCATAAAAATTATGTCAATTATACCCTGGAAACACACACCAAAACTGTCTCTATTTTCCGCTTGTTACAACTTGTAATAAAGTTGTTACATCTTGGCTTAACGTGTTTATGAGGTATTAGAATGTTGTTACAACTTGCTATATTGGTTGTTATAACTGGTTAGGTGGTGTTTAAAACTTGTTCGAACGTTGTACCAACGTCGTAGTTTTGGTGTGTGTTTGGCGGGTATATATAACGTTTCTCCATGTAAAAACGTTACGTCTCACCGCAACGTTTGTGAGAAACGTTACAAAGTGTAACGTTAGTGGAGGGAGACGCAGGCAGCGAGGGGGTTCCTCCTCCACTAGTGCTTGTGCGCCAGGCTCAGGCTGCTCCTCTCCTCTTTAATACTATTTCCATCCCAGCCTCCTCCTGGGCGACTCCAGCTTGGGCCACACGCACGCATATCACGCACGCACGCACACACACACACACACACACACACAAGCGCGCACACGCATACACCAGGCGGAATTGGACCAGCTGCAGAGATAGTCAGAGAAATGGTTACTGGAGTTCAACACGAGCAAGTGTAAAGTTATAAAATGGGACTAGGTGATAAGAGACCAAAGGGACAGTACACAATGAAGGGGAACAGCCTACCTGTGACGACGCGTGAAAGAGACCTGGGCGTGGACGTAACACCTAATCTATCTCCTGAGGCACATATAAATAGGATAACGACAGCAGCGTACTCTACACTGGCAAAAGTTAGAACATCATTCAGAAACCTAAGTAAGGAGGCATTAAGGGCGCTTTACACTGCCTACGTGAGGCCAGTCTTAGAGTATGCCACCTCATCATGGAGTCCCCATCTGAAGAAACACATAAGGAAACTGGAGAAGGTTCAGAGGTTTGCAACGAGACTCGTCCCAGAGTTACAAGGGATGGGGTATGAGGAGCGCCTGAGGGAACTGTGCCTTACGACACTAGAAAGAAGAAGGGGAGAGGGGGGCCATGATAGGAACGTATAAGATACTCAGAGGGATTGACAGAGTGGACATAGACGAAATGTTCACACGGAATAGTAACAGAACGAGAGGGACATGGGTGGAAGCTGGAAACTCAGATGAGTCACAGAGATGTTAAAAAGTTTTATTTTAGCATGAGAATAGTGGGGAAATGGAATGAACTACTGGAACAGGTTACAGAAGCAAACTCTTCATATTCATAGCTTTAAAAGAAGGCATTATAGAGAAGGGCAGGAGTCATTGCCTTAAACAACCGGCGGCTAGAAAGGCGGGATCCAAGAGCCAATGTTCGATCCTGCAGGCACACATAGGTGAGTACATATATGTGAGTATATTCACAGAAAGACACACACACACACACACACACACACACACACACACACACACACACACACACACACACACGACCAAAGAGCCAAAGCTCAACCCCTGTAAGCATAATTAGGTAACTAGGTGAGTACACTCACACACACACACACACACACACACACACACACACACACACACACACACACACACATACACACACACACACACACAGTGTATGTGTGTGTGAGTGTGTGAAAAACAGCGCCATCTCTTGGGCGTGAGACTGTGTTTATTTTCGAGATAGAATAAGGTATAAAATGAAACTCTACGGGAACATCCAACCACGTTTGAGTTATATATATCTAAATAAAAATGGAAATGTTCGTTTGTGCGTAACCGCTAATCTCCGAAAGTTCTTCACCGATTGCTTTGAAATTTTCACACACCGTTCCATTCGCCTCCGAGCAGGTTTTTATATACATACTGTATAGATGTCACGTCTGTGACGATAAAAAAAAACATGCTTTTTCTGAAAAACTGTTTTTTATGTCTTTTTCATGTGAGGGAAATCTTCGAAACCTCTTTATTGATTGCTTTGAAATTTTGACACAACGTTGCATTCCAATAGGCGCGTCGTTTTATATACCTACTATATGGATGCCACCCCTGTGACAGGTAAAAACATGCGTTTATGAAAAACAGCGCCATCTGTTGCACATAATAGCAACATGCACGCTATACTAAATATGTCACGAATTCCATTTCAATGTTTCCAATTACATTGATAAATTTTATTTTCATAGATTTCGATTTATTTTTTTATTTAATTGTTTTGTGTGACATTGTGTTGGAATTGAGCTGTGTTGTTTACCATACCATTCATTTCGTAAGTATAAGTATAGATGCCACACCTGTGACAGGTAAAACTATCATTTTCTTGACAAACAGCGCCATCTGTTGCATGTAAGAGCAACACACATGCTATACTAAATATGTTACAATTCCATTTCAATGTTTCTGATTGCATTGATAAATTGAATTTTCATAGATTTTGATTTATTTTCATTTTGATTTAATTATTTTGTGTGAATTGCATTGGAATTGAGCTGTGTTGTTTACCAGACCGTTCATTTCGTGAGTATAGTTTATTTTTTTTTCATATTTTAATTTCATTTTTTAACTGTTTTTCTTATATTTCAGTGATGGGAACATCAGATCACTTGATGTTCCGAATTTTCTGATGGGAACATCAGAACATTTGGGAAGGTATCAGACAAGGGAGTGGGGAATGGTGGGGAGGCCGAGGAAGCAAGTGAGGGGGAAATAGTGGGGAGGACTGGGGGACAGGGAGCCGATCGGCCGAGCGGACAGCACACTGGACTTGTGATCCTGTGGTCCTGGGTTCGATCCCAGGCGCAAAGAGAGAAACAATAGGCAGAGTTTCTTTCACCCTATGCCCCTGTTACCTAGCAGTAAAATAGATACCTGGGTGTTAGTCAGCTGTCACGGGCTGCTTCCTGGGGGTGGAGGCCTGGTCGAGGACCGGGCCACGGGGACACTAAAAAGCCCCGAAATCATCTCAAGATAACTTCAAGATAACCTCAAGGTTCCCAGCACGGAGTCGTCGCCATCCCGACTAGAATTTAATCGACAAAGGTTAATTAACATTAACTGTGTCGATTAACGACAGACTACGTTATTCGACACAGTGGTGACTGAAGCGTACCTTAAGACGCCCCTGTAAGCTGTATAACGACAGCTTAATTAACGAGACTCAAAGCTTGAGAAGCCAAGCGCCGCTGATGGAATACTGTGTAAAGCGTTTGGGCTTGGATCCACAGCTGCCTGCTTAAGTAGTGAGACATATGTTCTTAAGTGTATGGAAGGGTGATTATAAGGAGACAGGGTAAGCTGGGATATGAGGACAAGGAGCTGGGATATGAGGACAAGGAGCTGGGATAGGAGGACAAGGAGCTGCGGTATGAGGACAAGGAGCTGGAATATGAGGACAAGGAGCTGGGTTATGAGGACAAGGAGTTGGGTTATGAGGACAAGGAGCTGGGTTATGAGGACAAGGAGCTGGGTTATGAGGACATGGAGCTGGGTTATGAGGACAAGGAGCTGGGTTATGAGGACAAGGAGCTGGGATATGAGGACAAGGAGCTGGGATATAAGGACAAGGAACTGTGATATGAGGACAAGGAGCTGGGACACGAGGGACAAGGAGCTGGGATACGAGGACAAGGAGCTGGGACACGAGTCCAAGGAGCTGGGACACGAGTCCAAGGAGCTGGGACACGAGTCCAAGGAGCTGGGACACGAGTCCAAGGAGCTGGGACACGAGTCCAAGGAGCTGGGACACGAGTCCAAGGAGCTGGGATACGAGGACAAGGAGCTGGGTGGCAAGCCTGGCATCTCACCCGCCAGCCAGCACCTGTAACCTGCACATCTTACAGGTAACCGGAGTCAATAGTGAGCCAGGTACCAGGTGAGACACCTGGCCAAGGTCAACCAGGTGAACTAGCAGCAATATTCTTTCCTGTTCACCTTCACTGAACTTACAAACATTACAAAACCGATTTTTCTCAGTTTTTCCTACTTAAATAATCATTACATCGACTGTAATACCATATTCCACTGCTGTAATTCCGTATGTAGTTTCCATATGTACTCGGCAACTGTATATGAAAATGATGGTATTGAATACTAGCAGTTACAAAAGAATTAGCACTAAAAACTTTATGCTCTCTCTCTCTGTCTCTCTCTCTCTCTCTCTCTCTCTCTCTCTCTCTCTCTCTCTCTCTCTCTCTCTCTCTCTCTCTCTCTCTCTCTCTCTCTCTC
>NC_091163.1:5276769-5284179 GCF_040958095.1 Procambarus clarkii | reverse complement strand
CGAACCTGCGTCCGAATCTTTTTGTTCGTGTTACACTCAATTGATTTCTTTGTCAGAGGAAGTATAATTGATGTCCGCCTTCTAGTTAAGTCCAAGTCCAACACCAGCACAGAAACGTCAGAGTAGACCAACTTCTACGTCTACAACGGGATCGCCATAGCCCGTGCTACCTGGAACTTCTTGTTCCAGGTAGCGAATCTTAAGACATCAAAGACCAACCAAGAAAACTTATGAAGACTAAACCACAGACCATAAGATGAGGAGGAGACGACGACGTCTCGGTCCCTAGTGGACCAATACCAAGTCGTGTGTGATGGAGTGATTGATTGATTGATGAAGATCAGGCCGCCCTAGAGGTGGCACGGGCATGAATAGCCCGTGAGCTGAGGGAGGCCTAGGCATTACCTAAGGCAAGAGAGAGATGGAGAGAGGTGAGAAGGAAATTCCTAGATGAAAGCAAGAACAAGGGCAAAGGTACGAATGGGATGGGTGTAATAAACAGTAATAATGTATATATAAGAATATAAACGTAAGAATAAGAGGAGAAAGAGGAAGGGTAGGCCTATGTTAGGTCACGTTTGTTAGAAAAGTTAGAGCACTTTAGTATGTACTGTGAAAGGGAAGAGTCCACAACAACAAAGCCAGGACTCAGGTCCATGTTGGGAAGGTTGTGTATCAGAGTCGACAAGATGGCGTCTGTGTAGAGTAGAAGCAGGAAACATTATTTTCCTTCCTGTACCTGCTGGCCCTGCTCCTGCTTTCCTGCCTGCTCCTATACCTGCTGGCCCTGCTCCTGCTTTCCTGCCTGCTCCTGTACCTGCTGGCCCTGCTCCTGCTTTCCTGCCTGCTCCTATACCTGCTGGCCCAGCTCCTGCTTTCCTGCCTGCTCCTATACCTGCTGGCCCTGCTCCTGCTTTCCTGCCTGCTCCTATACCTGCTGGCCCTGCTCCTGCTTTCCTGCCT
The DNA here is from genome assembly GCF_040958095.1 of Procambarus clarkii. Classification (NCBI taxonomy): domain Eukaryota; kingdom Metazoa; phylum Arthropoda; class Malacostraca; order Decapoda; family Cambaridae; genus Procambarus; species Procambarus clarkii. The sequence continues at coordinate 5,283,216 of NC_091163.1, read as the reverse complement.
GCTCCTATACCTGCTGGCCCTGCTCCTGCTTTCCTGCCTGCTCCTGTACCTGCTGGCCCTGCTCCTGCTTTCCTGCCTGCTCCTATACCTGCTGGCCCAAGAGCTTGAGTCTACTTGGTGGAAACCCAAGTCTCAATATTGCAACATCTCTTCAGTGACGGTACCTGTGGCTCAGTGATGGTACCTGTGTCTCAGTGAAGGGGTACCTGTGTCTCAGTGATGGTACCTGTGTCTCAGTGACGGTACCTGTGTCTCAGTGACGGTACCTGTGTCTCAGTGATGGTACCTGTGTCTCAGTGATGGTACCTGTGTCTCAGTGATGGTACCTGTGGCTCAGTGATGGTACCTGTGTCACAGTGACGGTACCTGTGTCTCAGTGACGGTACCTGTGTCTCAGTGATGGTACCTGTGTCTCAGTGATGGTACCAGTGTCACAGTGATGGTACCTGTGGCTCAGTGATGGTACCTGTGGTTCAGTGATGGTACCTGTGTCTCAGTGATGGTACCTGTGTCACAATGACGGTACCTGTGTCTCAGTGATGGTACCTGTGTCTCAGTGATGGTACCTGTGGCTCGGTGATGGTACCTGTGGCTCAGTGATGGTACCTGTGTCTCAGTGATGGTACCTGTGTCACAGTGACGGTACCTGTGTCTCAGTGATGGTACCTGTGTCTCAGTGATGGTACCAGTGTCACAGTGATGGTACCTGTGGCTCAGTGATGGTACCTGTGTCTCAGTGATGGTACCTGTGGCTCAGTGATGGTACCTGTGTCTCAGTGATGGTACCTGTGTCTCAGTAATGGTACCTGTGTCTCAGTGATGGTACCTGTGGCTCAGTGATGGTACCTGTGTCTCAGTGATGGTACCTGTCTCAGTGATGGTACCTGTGTCTCAGTGATGGTACCTGTGTCTCAGTAATGGTACCTGTGTCTCAGTGATGGTACCTGTGTCTCAGTGATGGTACCTGTGTCTCAGTAATGGTACCTGTGGCTCAGTGATGGTACCTGTGTCTCAGTGAAGGGGTACATGTGTCTCAGTGAAGGGGTACCTGTGTCTCAGTGAAGGGGTACATGTGTCTCAGTGAAGGGGTACCTGTGTCTCAGTGATGGTACCTGTGTCTCAGTGAAGGGGTACCTGTGTCTCAGTGAAGGGGTACCTGTGTCTCAGTGATGGTACCTGTGTCTCAGTGATGGTACCTGTGTCTCAGTGAAGGGGTACCTGTGTCTCAGTGAAGGGGTACCTGTGTCTCAGTGAAGGGGTACCTGTGTCTCAGTGATGGTACCTGTGTCTCAGTGAAGGGGTACCTGTGTCTCAGTGAAGGGGTACCTGTGTCTCAGTGAAGGGGTACCTGTGTCTCAGTGAAGGGGTACCTGTGTCTCAGTGAAGGGGTACCTGTGTCTCAGTGAAGGGGTACCTGTGTCTCAGTGATGGATGGTACCTGTGTCTCAGTGATGGTACCTGTGTCTCAGTGATGGTACCTGTGTCTCAGTGATGGTACCTGTGTCTCAGTGAAGGGGTACCTGTGTCTCAGTGATGGTACCTGTGTCTCAGTGATTAGCTGCATGATGAACAAATCCACAAGGGCCGTGACAAGGATTCGAACCTGCGTCCGGGAGCATCCCAGACACTGCCTTAATCGACTGAGCTACGACATAGCTATACATCATAGCTGCATGATGTATAGAGAAGGAGGAGGAAGAGGAGGAGGAAGGGGGGGGGGAAGGAAGAGAGGGAGAGAGGAAGACTAGGAGGAGGAAGAAGGAACTTATCAAACACAATGATACAACTCTATGGACTCTGCACCGACAATTTCATCTCCACCGACTTCATGACAGCATATGTTATCAGGTTCCCCTTCAAGGGGGGGAGGGGGGATAGAGGACGACCTTGACCCCCCCCCCCCTCCCTTCCACAGCTATCGTTCGGATATCGTCCTCACATATCCAGTTAAACAAAAAACCCTAAACTCGCTTAACGATCAATGTTCGAACGCGCGTCCATTCTTGACGCCCCATTGCCAGTGGGACGTGTCCGGCGTCCCGGCTATCAGTCCCCCATTCCCAGTCCCACTATCCTTGTGTCACAGCCCCCCCCCCCCTCAAACATCCTCTATCCTAGTTCTCGATTTATATTAAACCCCCATTCCCAGTCCTATTTCCTGTCCTAACAACCTAGTTCGTGTGATATAGCTGACAGCCAATTCCAGTACTGTTCCGTTACCTTAATTCCAGTTCCTGTTAATGCCCCTATTCTCAACATTATATTTCTAAGCGCCCCATTCCACACCTAGCCTATTTTCAACGCAATATTCCCGATACGACTGACTAGGGTGAAACCCTAGCCTCAATGGCCTCGTTAGGCTACCAGGTGTTGACTGGTCAACACTTATCCCTGGAAACACAAACCGTAACTGTCTCTATTTTCCGCTTGTTACAACTTGTAATAAAGTTGTTACATCTTGGCTTAACGTGTTTATGACGTATTAGAACGTTGTTACAACTTGTTATATTGGTTGTTATAACTGGTTAGGTGGTGTTAAAACTTGCTCGAACGTTGCACCAACGTCGTAGTTTCGGTGTGTGTGTTTGGCGGGTTGTTCATTCTGATCAGAATGAACACACCCATATGAGCGAGCGTTAGGTCTCGTTTCTCCTAGAATAATAAAAAACGAAGCCCATATTCTTTCTGCAGAACACCTTTGATCCTCTTATAAAACAAACTAACGCCCCTTGTTATCTTGAGGTTATCTTGAGATGATTTCGGGGCTTTTTAGTGTCCCCGCGGCCCGGTCCTCGACCAGGCCTCCACCCCCAGGAAGCAGCCCGTGACAGCTGACCTAACACCCAGGTACCTCTTTTACTGCTAGGTAACAGGGGCATAGGGTGAAAGAAACTATGCCCATTGTTTCTCGCCGGCGCCTGGGATCGAACCCGGGACCACAGGATCACAAGTCCAGCGTGCTGTCCGCTCGGCCGACCGGCTCCCCTCCTGTTCCTCCTGGAAAAAAACTAACGCCCTTGTTCCTCCTGGAAAACAAACTAACGCCCTTGTTCCTCCTGGAAAACAAACTAACGCCCTTGTTCCTCCTGGAAAACAAACTAACGCCCTTGTTCCTCCTGGAAAACAAACTAACGCCCTTGTTCCTCCTGGAAAACAAACTAACGCCCTTGTTCCTCCTGGAAAACAAACCAACAATCTTGTTCCTCCTGGAAAACAAACTAACGCCCTTGTTCCTCCTGGAAAACAAACTAACGCCCTTGTTCCTCCTGGAAAACAAACTAACGCCCTTGTTCCTCCTGGAAAACAAACTAACGCCCTTGTTCCTCCTGGAAAACAAACCAACAATCTTGTTCCTCCTGGAAAACAAACTAACGCCCTTGTTCCTCCTGGAAAACAAACTAACGCCCTTGTTCCTCCTGGAAAAAAAACTAACGCCCTTGTTCCTCCTGGAAAACAAACTAACGCTCCTTGTTCCTCCTGGAAAACAAACCAACAATCTTGTTCCTCCTGGAAAACAAATTAACGCCCCTTGTTCCTCCTGGAAAACAAACTAACGCCCCTTGTTCCTCCTGGAAAACAAACTAATTTTGAGAGTATTCGCTCTGAAAACAATCTTCCACAATCACAATAATTCACAATAAAATCAAAATAAAACTGACCATAACCCCCCCAAAAAGAGAGGGCAAATTAGGCGTAGAGGCACTGATAAGGATAAGAAAGATGGGAGGTGTGCTCACCTGCCTTCCCGCATCGTGGGTGTGGTGGTAGGTTGGTTGGCAGCCCAGCCGCTCTCCCACGCCGCCCACCTGTATAATGATGGTTAGATTAGTGGTGGTGGTGGTGATAGTGGTGATAGTGGTGATGGTAGTGGTGGTAGTGGTGGTGGTAGTGGTGGTGGTAGTGGTGATGATAGTGGTGATGGTAGTGGTGGTAGTGGTGGTAGTGGTGGTGGTGGTGGGGGGGGGGGAGGTGGTGGTCGTGGTGGTGGTGGTGGTGGGGGGGAGGTGGTAATGGTAGTGGTGGTAGTGGTAGTGGTGGTGGTGGTAGTGGTGGTGGTGGTAGTGGTGATGGTAGTGGTGGTAGTGGTGATAGTGGTGGTGGTAGTGGTGGAAATAGTTTGTATTAACACATTAATACAGGCGCCCTTGTATTAACAACGGCGCCTGACAGCTGAGTGGACAGCGCTTCGGATTCGTAGTCCTGAGGTTCCGGGTTCGATCCCCGGTGGAGGCGGAGACAAATGGGCAAAATGTTTCTTTCACCCTGTTGCCCCCTGTTACCTAGCAGTAAATAGGTACCTGGGAGTTTGACAGCTGTCACGGGCTGCTTCCTGGGGGGTGGAGGCCTAGTCGAGGACCGGGCCGCGGGGACACTAAAAGCCCCAAAATCATCTCAAGATAACCTCAAGATAACCTCAAGATAACGTTCAACCCCCGAGCGTCCAACTGGTTGGGCACCATTACCCCCGTCCCATCTATAGCCATAATGGCTTGGCACTTTCTACCCGTAATTCCCTTCCTCCTCACTGCGATGCGTAACTTCCGTCTTAAGTTACGCGTCTCTCTAGGTCTTAAACTATGGGGCAAGGCGCCCAGCTCTGATAGTAACTTTCCCGCAGTCGACAAACCTTTGACATCACCGCCTGGAACAAGCACGAGGCACTTGAAGGCATCGTGGAGCCTCGTTGCCGTTAACTGGCTAAACCATCACACTCCAGCTAGACGTAGAGGTCCATTCCATCCAGCGGTCGACCCCAAAGACGCATTCACAAATTTCTAACATGCTTGAGGTTATCTTGAGATGATTTCGGGGCTTTTTTTAGTGTCCCCGCGGCCCGGTCCTCGACCAGGCCTCCACCCCCAGGAAGTAGCCCGTGACAGCTGACTAACACCCAGGTACCTATTTACTGCTAGGTAACAGGGGCATTCAGGGTGAAAGAAACTTTGCCCATTTGTTTCTGCTGTCATGCTGTTCATGCAAAACAGAACTTTTCTCAACTATAAATTAATATTACTATATATTTGCATGTTGTGGATATTTAGGCACTGGTTAGGCAACCCGTCCTCGACTCAAGTCCATTACATCCAGCGGTCGACCCCACAGGCGCATTTATAAATTTTAACATGCTGTTCATTCAAAACGGGAATTTTCTCAAGTATAAAGTAATATTATAATATATTAGCATATTGTGCATATATAGGCATAGGTTAGGTTAGGTGTTTAGGTTCTGTTGGCGATTATTTGTATTTGTAGTACGTGGGTGAAGCATTTACAGCGTTGTGGTTCGAACAAAATTCGTCAGTGAAACACTTGTTCCGGATATGTTCGAACGTCAGCAGTTGTGAGTCGTGTGTAAACCGTTTTTCATTCATAAACAAGGGGTTTGGCGGGTGGATGGAATCATTTTTGGATCTTTGTTTGGAGGACAGGCTGAAACAAAGACCCAAAGTCCATTCCATCCAGCCGCCAAACCCCCAGGTGTTGATGAATGTAAACAGTTTACACACGACTCACAACTGTTGACGTTCGAACACTTCCGGAACAAGTGCTTCTCTGACGACTTGTGTTCGAACCTCAACGCTGTAAATGCTTCACCCACGTACTACAAATACAAATAATAGCCAACAGAACCTAAACACCTAACCTAACTTATGCCTATATATGCACAATATGCTAATATATTATAATATTAATTTATATTTGAGAAAAATTCCTGTTTTGAATTAACAGCATGTTAAAATTGTTGAATGCGTCTGTGGGGTCGACCGCTGGATGGAATGAACTTGAGTCGAGGACGGGTTGCCCTAGTGGTGGTGTAGAGGTCTAGGGCGTGTGCTTGGCAGTACCAAGTGTAGGAGGTTCGAATCCACCCCACGGCTCCTACTGATTTTCTCAATAATAATAATAATAATGAAGTCTACCTTAGAGCACATTATCGTAGTCTGACACCTTCAAGGGGCGGAGGTATCAACCCATGTTGGTCTGGTTGATACCTGGTTGGTGTCAACCAGTAATGGTGTCATGCCACACCCTGGGCACACTATAGGCACACCCTTGTCACACCCTGGGCACACTATAGGCACACCCTTGTCACACCCTGGGCACACTATAGGCACACCCTTGTCACACCCTGGGCACACTATAGGCACACCCTTGTCACACCCTGGACACACCCTTGTCACACCCTGGGCACACCCTTGTCACACCCTGGGCACACCCTTGTCACACCCTGGGCACACCCTGGGCACACCCTTGTCACACCATGTTGGTCAGGTCATGGTGTGGCCGCTCTCAGTTTAGGGACCATTTGCAAGGATCCAATTTGGTGGCTTCCAGACTCCTCCCCCCCCCCCTCCTTCTCTTCCTCTTCAAGTGTGTGGAGGGGAGGAGGCTGTTTGACCTGCCCTCTCCCTCCCCACCTCTTGTGGAAGAGGGGCGGCCTCCTCC
>NC_091163.1:5261769-5271769 GCF_040958095.1 Procambarus clarkii | reverse complement strand
TTTACATTGCCTTTTCGTTCTATGTTATGATTTGCCTGAGTTTTGTACGTGGTTTCCGTTTTTATATTTTCATTTTTTCCGCCACCACCATCACCACCACCACCACCAGCACCACCACCACCACCACCACCACCACCAGCATCACCACCACCACCACCACCACCACCAGCACCACCACCACCACCAGCAGCACCACCACCACCACCACCACCACCACCACCACCAGCATCACCACCACCACTACCACCACCACCAGCACCACCACCAGCAGCACCACCACCACCACCACCACCAGCAGCAGCACCACCACCACCACCACCACCACCACCATCACCACCACCACCACCACCATCACCACCACCACCACCACCACCACCACCACCATCACCACCACCACCACCACCACCACCACCACCACCACCACCACCACCATCACTACCACCACCACCACCACCACCACCACCACCACCACCACCACCACCATCACCACCATCACCACCACCACCACCACCACCATCATTACCACCACCACCACCACCACCACCACCACCACCAGCACCACCACCACCACCACCATCACCACCACCACCACCACCACCACCACCACCACCACCACCACCACCACCACCAGCATAGGGAGCAGGATAAGAGGGCTGGTGGTGAGGTGTGATAAGGAAAGTGTGTGTGAGATTAGTGTGGGGGCTGGACCCCCCTCCCACCTGCAGCTCTCAGGGGGGGACCCCACCCACTTACAGCTCTTAGGGGGACCCCACCCACCTACAACTCTCAGGGGGACCCCACCCACCTACAGCTCTCAGGGGAGGACCCCACCCACCTACAGCTCTCAGGGAGGACCCCACCCACCTACAGCTCTCAGGGGAGGACCCCACCCACCTACAGCTCTCAGGGAGGACCCCACCCACCTACAGCTCTCAGGGGAGGACCCCACCCACCTACAGCTCTCAGGGGAGGACCCCACCCACCTACAGCTCTCAGGGGAGGACCCCACCCACCTACAGCTCTCAGGGGAGGACCCCACCCACCTACAGCTAATGGAAAAGGGAAGGGAAATAGGGAGAAAGACAGAGGGGTGAGAGAGACATCTGGAAAAGGGTAGATTGGAGGAGATGGTCCAGCAGCTGACCTCTCTATCCTAGGCTCTGTTCCATTAACCCCCCCCCCCCGTCCCTCGCCCCTACTATCCTTCCCTCCATGTTGGTACCCCTATCCCAGGGTGCCCATCCATACCCCCTCAACATGGGCACCACATCAACAATAATGGGACATAAGGCACTCCATCCCTGAACAATTTTAAACAATGTTGTTAAAAAGTTGTAAAAAAGTTGTTTAAAAGATGTCTGAAAGTTGTCTGAAAGTTGTCTAAAAGTTGCTTAAGAGTTGTTTAAAAGTTGTTTAAAGACTGAACTATCATAGTTAAAGGTCGTAGATTGCTTAGTAGGTAATCCATCCGAGTCCCTGTTATCGTGAAAATATGTTATGAACCTCTGAGAGAGAGAGAGAGAGAGGGAGAGAGAGAGAGACAGAGAGAGAGAGAGAGAGAGAGAGAGAGAGAGAGAGAGAGAGAGAGAGACCAAACGCTGGTGTCAATGACGACGCCAACACGCCCTGGTCTGTGGGTCCCTGTGGCCTGTAAACTGACCTCTCCCCCCCCCCTCACACCCCCACCCTCCCTTCCCTCTCCTCCATCCCTCTCACCCCACCCTCCCTTACCTCTCCTCCATCCCTCTCACCCCACCCTCCCTCCCCTATCCATCTCCCTCCTTTCCATTCCTATCTCCATTACCCCTTTCCCACCAAACACCCTTCGACACGCCCCCTACAACCCCCCCCCTCTCGCCACGCCCCCTATCCCCCCCCCCCGTCATATGTTGACAGGGGGGGTGTAGGGGGGGGGGGCACCCCACACGGCGACTTCCCTACCTAACTACCCAGTAATTAATGTTTGCTATACATTCTTCATATACATGCCTCTATGCCCCTGTTACCTAGCAGTAAAATCGGTACCTGGGTGTTAGTCAGCTGTCACGGGCTGCTTCATGAGGGTGGAGGCCTGGTCGAGGACCGGGCCGCGGCGACACTAAAGCCCCGAAATCATCTCAAATCAAGGGTCGGTTCTGGGACCATTGTTGTACCTAATTTATCCCCAGAAAGTGAGCTCAGAAATATCAATGTTCACTGAAGATGCAAAGCTTCAAATGAAGCACTTCAAAACCGAGGACAACCACAGTAAGTTACAACATTACCAAGTTGACAAACTCCAGGAGTGGGGCAGACACATGGCTGCTAGAATTCAATCCTACCAAATGTAAGGTGATGGGAGAGGGAGAGCAACGTTGCACAGCCTATACAACAACAGCAGGTAAACCGCACCTTGTGAAACACAACCGTGTGAAACAGGGAGCCGGCCGGCCGAGCGGACAGCACACTGGACTTGTGATCCTGTGGTCCCGGGTTCGATCCCGGGCGCCGGCGAGAAACAATGGGCAGAGTTTCTTTCACCCTATGCCCCTGTTACCTAGCAGTAAAATAGGTACCTGGGTGTTAGTCAGCTGTCACGGGCTGCTTCCTGGGGGTGGAGGCCTGGTCGAAGACCGGGCCGCGGGGACACTAAAGCCCCGAAATCATCTCAAGATAACCTCAAGAAACACAACAAAATTACAAAAAAGTTCAGAAATTTTGTAACCACATTCTACCTCTTGTCAGCTGCTGGAATCCTGTTCCCTGTAGCCCTGGGCTCTGACAGGCCCTTTTGATTGACGATCTGGCAACCCGTTCTTGCACTTTCGTATAGTCAATATTGACTTACTAAATACGTGCATATATGACATACTTAACATACTAGTTTACCTTGAAAAGCTTCATAGAAAACACCGACCTTACCTAACCTTCTTAGTATGTTAAGATAAGCATCTTATTGCTTCGTAATTACAATTATTACTTAACCAATACCTATAATAGGTTAAGTAATAATTGTAATTACGAAGCAATAAGATGCTTATCTTATTATTACTTAACCAATACCTATAATAGGTTAAGTAATAATTGTAATTACGAAGCAATAAGATGCTTATCTTAACATACTAAGAAGGTTAGGTAAGGTCGGTGTTTTCTACGAAGCTTTTCAAGGTAAACTAGTATGTTAAGTATGTCATATATGCACGTATTTAATAAGTCAATATTGACTGTAAGAAAGTGCGAGAACGGGTTGCGATCTGGTCAACCAGGCTGTTTGACGCCGGTGCTCGCAGACTGACATTTGAATCACAGCCAGATTGATCAGTTACATCCTTTGGAGGTGTTTATCAAATCCCCTTTTTAAATACTGAGAAGTCGCCCTGCTATGCCTCTAATGTTTATAGGGAGAGTCTTGAAATGACTCAAAATGTTGAAAGGAGCCGGTCGGCCGAGCGGACAGCACGCTGGACTTGTGATCCTGTGGTCCCGGGTTCGATCCCGGGCGCCGGCGAGAAACAATGGGCAGAGTTTCTTTCACCCTATGCCCCTGTTACCTAGCAGTAAAATAGGTACCTGGGTGTTAGTCAGCTGTCACGGGCTGCTTCCTGGGGGTGGAGGCCTGGTCGAGGACCGGGCCGCGGGGACACTAAAGCCCCGAAATCATCTCAAGATGACTTTGTCTCTAAGTATTGCTGGAACTCTCAGAACTAACGTCAGATGGTTAAGCCATGTGGAGAGAGAAAACAGAGGGCATATGATTACAACATAGAAGATACCGAGGGAATTAGTTACAGAGGAAAAGAACAGCCTCTTTTGTTAAGTTAATGAGTGGAAGGAATGTTAGGAAATACACGTACCGTGTACGTGTTGTGAACACGTACCGTGTACGTGTTGTGAACACGTACCGTGTACGTGTTGTGAACACGTACCGTGTACGTGTTGTGAACACGTACCGTGTACATATTGTGAACACATACCGTGTACGTGTTGTGAACACGTACAGTGAACTGGGAGAAGCCACAGTGAAAGCCACCGCCATCCACAGCTTCAAAGCCAAATGACAAAGAACTCAAATGTCACCACACACAGAAATCACAATAGCCTGGTGCATCAAATGACCCGTGTGAGGTCAGTGGAACGCCCGGTTACAATTCTTTTAACTATGTCGTGGCCTAGTCGACTGAGGCAGCGTCTGTAGGTTATCTTGAGGTTATCTTGAGATGGTTTCGGGGCTTAGCGTCCCCGCGGCCCGGTCCTCGACCAGGGCCTCCATTTTGTTACACATCCCCAGGAAGCAGCAGCCCGTAGCAGCTGTCTAATTCCCAGGTACCTATTTACTGCTAGGTAACAGGGGCATCAGGGGTGAAAGAAACTCTGTCCATTGTTTCTCGCCGGCGCCCGGGATCGAACCCGGGACCACAGGATCACGCGTCCAGTGTTCTGTCCGCTCAGCCACCGGCTGAGTTTACTGCTGTTCATAAATAATAAATTACGGAACTGCTGGTTCGGTTATAGCAAAACTGGTACGAATATTGTCCTTATTTTGCCTAGAGATAAGGACTAAAGTCGGCATACACGGAGGGTTCGGGGGGGGGGGGCTGTTATCAACACATAAATACATACTGAGTCCTTTTGACTTTGTATATGTCTGAAATATGACATACTGAGGATGCATGCAGTACGAATTCCTGCTCATGAACACATACTATTTTAATGAATGTAATATCAACAATAAATCCTATACAAAATGTCACGGTAACCCCACTGGACTTGAAAGTAGCTACCCATGCACTCCCCACCAGCCTGTGATTGTTGGCATTCCATATTCGTCAACAATTACAAACAACGACTATCACAGGCCCTACACATCATTTGGAGATGGAGTTCAGATACTGGTTCAGATGGAGTTCAGATACTGGTTCAGATGGAGTTCAGATACTGGTTCAGATGGAGTTCAGATACTGGTTCAGATGGAGTTCAGATACTGGTTCAGATGGAGTTCAGATACTGGTTCAGATGGAGTTCAGATACTGGTACTGGTTGATGGGGTTCTGGGAGTTCTTCTACTCTTCTATCAGAAGAGTAGAAGCTCAGACCCCCCCCCCCCCTAAGGTACTGTGCTTGCTCCGGTACTCCTTCTCATCCTAATATCAAACACAGACACAGACACAATCTGTGTAGTACTGTAGATTGTGTCATCATTTGCAGCTAACAATGAGATTTTCAACAGTAGACAACATAGAGGACACAGGAAACATAGAGGACACAGGAAACATAGAGGACACAAGAAACATAGAGGACACAGGAAACATAGAGGACACAGGAAACATAGAGGACACAGGAAACATAGAGGACACAGGAAACATAGAGGACACAGGAAACATAGAGGACACAGGAAACATAGAGGACACAGGAAACATAGAGGACACAGGAAACATAGAGGACACAGGAAACATAGAGGACACAGGAAACATAGAGGACACAGGAAACATAGAGGACACAGGAAACATAGAGGACACAGGAAACAGAGGACACAGGAAACATAGAGGACACAGGAAACATAGAGGACACAGGAAACATAGAGGACACAGGAAACAGAGGACACAGGAAACATAGAGGACACAGGAAACATAGAGGACACAGGAAACATAGAGGACACAGGAAACATAGAGGACACAGGAAACAGAGGACACAGGAAACATAGAGGACACAGGAAACATAGAGGACACAGGAAACATAGAGGACACAGGAAACATAGAGGACACAGGAAACATAGAGGACACAGGAAACATAGAGGACACAGGAAACAGAGGACACAGGAAACATAGAGGACACAGGAAACAGAGGACACAGGAAACATAGAGGACACAGGAAACATAGAGGACACAGGAAACATAGAGGACACAGGAAACATAGAGGACACAGGAAACATAGAGGACACAGGAAACAGAGGACACAGGAAACATAGAGGACACAGGAAACATAGAGGACACAGGAAACAGAGGACACAGGAAACATAGAGGACACAGGAAACAGAGGACACAGGAAACATAGAGGACACAGGAAACATAGAGGACACAGGAAACATAGAGGACACAGGAAACATAGAGGACACAGGAAACATAGAGGACACAGGAAACAGAGGACACAGGAAACATAGAGGACACAGGAAACATAGAGGACACAGGAAACAGAGGACACAGGAAACATAGAGGACACAGGAAACATAGAGGACACAGGAAACAGAGGACACAGGAAACATAGAGGACACAGGAAACATAGAGGACACAGGAAACATAGAGGACACAGGAAACCTCTAATCTGATGTTAAATGAATCAGGGAAAATAGAGAGCTCAGTCTAATCATACTAAAGTTGGAAGATCTTACTTTTAAAGAACACAATAAAGTAGCCGTCACAACTGCAGAAAAAAAAAATGACAGGCGAGATCTTGAGATGATTTCGGGGCTTTAGTGTCCCCGCGGCCCGGTCCTCGACCAGGCCTCCACCCCCAGGAAGCAGCCCGTGACAGCTGACTAACACCCAGGTACCTATTTTACTGCTAGGTAACAGGGGCATAGGGTGAAAGAAACTCAGCCCATTGTTTCTCGCCGGCGCCAGGGATCGAACCCAGGAGCACAGGACCACAAGTCCAGCGTGCTGTCCGCTCGGCCGACCGACTACCTTAACAAGGGAGATAACAAGGACTTTACAAGCAAGGGAAGCTATACCAATGCTGATGGTTTTTAAGACATTACTGCTCTCTAGGGTGGAATATTCTTACGCAATAACAGCCCCATTCAAAGCTGGAGAAGTTGCTGACCTGGAGAGCGTGCAAAACAAGGCTTTTTTATTCCCCTAATTCATTCAATAAAGCTTCAAAATTATTGGGACCGTTCCTTGTCCTCATATCCCAGCTCCTTGTCCTCATATCCCAGCTCCTTGTCCTCATATCCCAGCTCCTTGTCCTCATATCCCAGCTCCTTGTCCTCATACCGTAGCTCCTTGTCCTCATATCCCAACTCCTTGTCCTCATATCCCAGCTCCTTGTCTTCATATCCCGGCTCCTTGTCCTCATATCCCAGCTCCTTGTCCTCATATCCCAGCTCCTTGTCCTCATATCCCAGCTGCTTGTCCTCATATCCCAGCTCCTTGTCCTCATATCCCAGCTCCATGTTCTCATACCCCAGCTCCTTGTCCTCATACCCCAGCTGCTTGTCCTCATATCCCAGCTCCTTGTCCTCATATCCCAGCTCCATGTTCTCATACCCCAGCTCCTTGTCCTCATACCCCAGCTCCTGGTCCTCATACCCCATCCAAGTGCAATATGGACATACTAGGTAAGCGTTTTCTTTTTACCTTACCTTTGTCCGTTTTCTTTTACCCATCACCTTACCTTGGCGTGAGTGAGGGAAGACTCACTTAAACTTTGTTAATGAGGCGATGGTGTTCGCGTGATTCATAGGTGAGATGGTGAGTAGGGGGGAGAGGGGGAGAGGGGGAGGGGGGGGGTTATGAGGAGGGAATGAAGCAACTGCCCCCTCCTCCCCCCCCCAAGCCTCATCTATTAAGACAGAAATAATCGAGTTAAGGTCTATTATTGCTAGAGGTTTATGCACGGTCAATACCACCACCAGCACCACCACCACCATCACCACCACTACCACCACCACCACCACCACCACTACCTGCATCACCACCACCACCACCACTACCTGCATCACCACCACCACCACCACCACCACCACCACCACCACTACCTGCATCACCACCACCACCACCACTACCTGCATCACCACCACCACCACCACTACCTGCATCACCACCACCACCACCACTACCTGCATCACCACCACCACCACCACCACCACTACCTGCATCACCACCACCACCACCACTACCTGCATCACCACCACCACCACCACTACCTGCATCACCACCACCACCACCACTACCTGCATCACCACCACCACCACCACCACCACTACCTGCATCACCACCACCACTACCTGCATCCCCACCACCACCACCACCACCACTACCTGCATCACCACCACCACCACCACCACCACTACCTGCATCACCACCACCACCACCACCACTACCTGCATCACCACCACCACCACCACCACTACCTGCATCACCACCACCACCACCACCACCACTACCTGCATCACCACCACCACCACCACCACCACCACTACCTGCATCACCACCACCACCACCACCACCACTACCTGCATCACCACCACCACCACCACCACTACCTGCATCACCACCACCACCACCACCACTACCTGCATCACCACCACCACCACCACTACCTGCATCACCACCACCACCACCACTACCTGCATCACCACCACCACCACCACCACCACCACCACCACCACCACTACCTGCATCACCACCACCACCACCACCACTACCTGCATCATCACCACCACCACCACCACCACCACTACCTGCATCACCACCACCACCACCACTACCTGCATCACCACCACCACTACCACCACCACCACTACCTGCATCACCACCACCACCACCACCACTACCTGCATCACCACCACCACCACCACTACCTGCATCACCACCACCACCACCACTATCTGCATCACCACCACCACCACCACCACCACCACCACCACTATCTGCATCACCACCACCACCACCACCACCACCACCACCACTACCTGCATCACCACCACCACCACCACCACTACCTGCATCATCACCACCACCACCACCACCACCACTACCTGCATCACCACCACCACCACCACCACTACCTGCATCACCACCACCACCACCACCACCACCACCACCACCACTACCTGCATCACCACCACCACCACCACCACCACTACCTGCATCATCACCACCACCACCACCACCACCACTACCTGCATCACCACCACCACCACCACTACCTGCATCACCACCACCACCACCACCACCACCACTACCTGCATCACCACCACCACTACCTGCATCACCACCACCACTACCTGCATCACCACCACCACCACCACTACCTGCATCACCACCACCACCACCACTACCTGCATCACCACCACCACCACCACCACCACTACCTGCATCACCACCACCACCACTACCTGCATCACCACCACCACCACCACCACTACCTGCATCACCACCACCACCACCACCACCACCACTACCTGCATCACCACCACCACCACCACCACCACTACCTGCATCACCACCACCACCACTACCTGCATCACCACCACCACCACCACCACCACCACCACCACCACCACCACTACCTGCATCACCACCACCACCACCACCACCACTACCTGCATCACCACCACCACCACCACCACCACTACCTGCATCACCACCACCACCACCACCACCACCACCACCACTACCTGCATCACCACCACCACCACCACCACCACCACTACCTGCATCACCACCACCACCACCACCACTACCTGCATCACCACCACCACCACCACCCACCACCACTACCTGCATCACCACCACCACCACCACCACTACCTGCATCACCACCACCACCACCACCACCACTACCTGCATCACCACCACCACCACCACCACCACTACCTGCATCACCATCACCACCACCACCACCACCACCACTACCTGCATCACCACCACCACCACCACTACCTGCATCATCACCACCACCACCACCACCACTACCTGCATCACCACCACCACCACCACCACTACCTGCATCACCACCACCACCACCACCACTACCTGCATCACCACCACCACCACCACTACCTGCATCACCACCACCACCACCACCACCACTACCTGCATCACCACCACCACCACCACCACCCCCAACCACCACCACCACTACCTGCATCACCACCACCACCACCACCCCCAACCACCACCACCACTACCTGCATCACCACCACCACCACCACCACTACCTGCATCACCACCACCACCACCACCACCCCCAACCACCACCACCACTACCTGCATCACCACCACCACCACCACCACCC
>NC_091163.1:5254269-5256769 GCF_040958095.1 Procambarus clarkii | reverse complement strand
TGTGTTCCTCGACTCACAAGTGTGTTCCTCGACTCACAAGTGTGTTCCTCGACTCACAAGTGTGTTCCTCGACTCACAGGTGTGTTCCTCGACTCACAAGTGTGTTCCTTGACTCACAGGTGTGTTCATCGACTCACAAGTGTGTTCCTCGACTCACAGGTGTGTTCCTCGACTCACAAGTGTGTTCCTTGACTCACAAGTGTGTTCCTTGACTCTCAAGTGTGTTCCTCGAATCACAAGTGTGTTTCTCGACTCACAAGTGTGTGTGTTCCTCGACTCACAAGTGTGTGTGTTCCTCGACTCACAAGTGTGTGTGTTCCTCGACTCACAAGTGTGTGTTCCTCGACTCACAAGTGTGTGTGTTCCTCGACTCACAAGTGTGTGTGTTCCTCGACTCACAAGTGTGTGTGTTCCTCGACTCACAAGTGTGTGTGTTCCTCGACTCACAAGTGTGTGTGTTCCTCGACTCACAAGTGTGTGTTCCTCGACTCACAAGTGTGTTCCTCGACTCACAAGTGTGTGTGTTCCTCGACTCACAAGTGTGTGTGTTCCTCGACTCACAAGTGTGTGTGTTCCTCGACTCACAAGTGTTTCCCTCGACTCACAAGTGTGTTCCTCGACTCACAAGTGTGTTCCTTGACTCACAAGTGTGTTCCTCGACTCTCAAGTGTGTTCCTCGACTCACAAGTGCCTCCCTCGACTCACAAGTGTTTCCTTTGACTCACAAGTGCCCCCCTCGACTCACAAGTGCCTCCCTCGACTCACAAGTGTCCCCCTCGACTCACAAATGTCCCCCTCGACTCACAAAGTTTCCCCTCGACTCACAAGTGTCCCCCTCGACTCACAAGTGTTTCCCTTGACTCACAAGTGCCCCCTTCGACTCACAAGTGTGTGTGTTCCTCGACTCACAAGTGTGTGTGTTCCTCGACTCACAAGTGTTTCCCTCGACTATCAAGTGTGTTCCTCGACTCACAAGTGCCTCCCTCGACTCACAAGTGTTTCCCTTGACTCACAAGTGCCCCCTCGACTCACAAGTGCCCCCCTCGATTCACAAGTGTTTCCCTCGACTCACAAGTGCCCCCCTCGACTCACAAGTGTTTCCCTCGACTCACAAGTGCCTCCCTCGACTCACAAGTGCCCCCTCGACTCACAAGTGTTTCACTCGACTCACAAATGCCCCCCTCGACTCACAAGTGTTTCCCTCGACTCACAAGTGCCTCCCTCGACTCACAAGTGCCCCCTCGACTCACAAGTGTTTCACTCGACTCACAAGTGCCCCCCTCGACTCACAAGTGTTTCCCTCGACTCACAAGTGCCCCCCTCGACTCACAAGTGTTTCCCTCGACTCACAAGTGCCTCCCTCGACTCACAAGTGTTTCCCTTGACTCACAAGTGCCCCCTCGACTCACAAGTGCCCCCCTCGACTCACAAGTGCCCCCCTCGACTCACAAGTGTTTCCCTCGACTCACAAGTGTTTCCCTCGACACAAGTGCCTCCCTCGACTCACAAGTGTCCCTCCTCGACCCACAAGTGTCCCTCCTCGACCCACAAGTGTCCCTCCTAGACCCACAAGTGTCCCTCCTCGACCCACAAGTGTCCCCCTCGACTCACAAGTGTCCCTCCTCGACTCACAAGTGTCCCTCCTCGACTCACAAGTGTCCCCCTCGACTCACAAGTGCCTCCCTCGACTCACAAGTGCCTCCCTCGACTCACAAGTGTCCCCCTTGACTCACAAGTGCCTCCCTCGACTCACAAGTGCCTCCCTCGACTCACAAGTGCCTCCTTCGACTCACAAGTGTCCCCCTCGACTCACAAGTGCCTCCCTCGACTCACAAGTGCCTCCCTCGACTCACAAGTGCCTCCCTCGACTCACAAGTGTCCCCCTTGACTCACAAGTGCCTCCCTCGACTCACAAGTGTCCCCCTTGACTCACAAGTGCCTCCCTCGACTCACAAGTGTCCCCCTTGACTCACAAGTGCCTCCCTCGACTCACAAGTGCCTCCCTCGACTCACAAGTGCCTCCCTCGACTCACAAGTGTCCCTCCTCGACTCACAAGTGTCCCCCTTGACTCACAAGTGCCTCCCTCGACTCACAAGTGCCTCCCTCGACTCACAAGTGCCTCCCTCGACTCACAAGTGTCCCCCTCGACTCACAAGTATCCCCCTCGACTCACAAGTGCCTCCCTCGACTCACAATTGCCTCCCTCGACTCACAAGTGTCCCTCCTCGACTCACAAGTGTCCCTCCTAGACCCACAAGTGTCCCTCCTCGACTCACAAATGTCCCCCTCGACTCACAAGTGCCTCCCTCGACTCACAAGTGCCTCCCTCGACTCACAAGTGTCCCCCTCGACTCACAAGTGTCCCCCTCGACTCACAAGTGTCCCCCTCGACTCACAAGTGCCTCCCTCGACTCACAAGTGCCTCCCTCGACTCACAAGTGTCCCCCTCGACTCACAAGTGCCTCCCTCGACCCACAAGTGTCCCTCCTCGACCCACAA
>NC_091163.1:5239269-5246769 GCF_040958095.1 Procambarus clarkii | reverse complement strand
ACACAGGGTACAGGACACAGGGTACAGGACACAGGGGTACAGGACACAGGGTACAGGTCACAGGACACAGGGTACAGGACACAGGGGTACAGGACACAGGGGTACAGGACACAGGGTACAGGACACAGGGTACAGGAAACAGGACACAGGGTACAGGACACAGGGGTACAGGACACAGGGTACAGGACACAGGGTACAGGACACAGGGTACAGGACACAGGGGTACAGGACACAGGGGTACAGGACAAAGGGTACAGGACACAGGGGTACAGGACACAGGGTACAGGACACAGGGTACAGGACACAGGGTACAGGACAAAGGCCACAGGGTACAGGACACAGGGTACAGAACACAGGGTACAGAACACAGGGTACAGGTACGGGCCGTGTGGGGGGACATTGACCCCCAGAATCCAAGGGAAGGCAAGGTACTCCACAACACACTTTAGGGCAGAGCTGTTAGGAGGAGGAGGAGGAGGGGTCGGGTGTAGTTCCGTCCCCCTTCCCCCTACCCAAACCCCTCCACGAAGACCCCCCCCCCCATACCCACCACCACGACCCCCTACCCCACAACCAGGACCCCCCCTCCCCTCCCCCCCACGCCCCCTGGAGCGGATGCAAAGCGATGCAAATGAAGAGGTGGAGGGCGGCCTCTGGAGGCACCAGTCAGGGGGGGTCAGGTCAGGTCATTAAAGGTCATTCAGTGTGGGGGGGGGGATGGGTTATACTGAACCTCCAGTTATGTGGACTTAAGTTATGTTGTCCTTCTTCTTGTCCTAAGTTAGTGTTTCTCGTGTTCTAAGTTAGGCTGTGTCATTGTTTTTTTGTTCTAAGTTAGGCTGTGTCATTGTTTTTTTGTTCTAAGTTAGGCTGTGTCATTGTTTTTTTGTTCTAAGTTAGGCTGTGTCATTGTTTTTTTGTTCTAAGTTAGGCTGTGTCATTGTTTTTTTGTTCTAAGTTAAGCTGTGTCATTGTTTTTTGTTCTAAGTTAGGCTGTGTCATTGTTTTTTTGTTCTAAGTTAGGCTGTGTCATTGTTTTTTGTTCTAAGTTAGGCTGTGTCATTGTTTTTTTGTTCTAAGTTAGGCTGTGTCATTGTTTTTTGTTCTAAGTTAGGCTGTGTCATTGTTTTTTTGTTCTAAGTTAGGCTGTGTCATTGTTTTTTTGTTCTAAGTTACCCTGTGTCATTGTTTTTTTGTTCTAAGTTAGGCTGTGTCATTGTTTTTTTGTTCTAAGTTAGGCTGTGTCATTGTTTTTTGTTCTAAGTTAGGCTGTGTCATTGTTTTTTTGTTCTAAGTTAGGCTGTGTCATTGTTTTTTTGTTCTAAGTTAGGCTGTGTCATTGTTTTTTTGTTCTAAGTTAGGCTGTGTCATTGTTTTTTGTTCTAAGTTAGGCTGTGTCATTGTTTTTTGTTCTAAGTTAGGCTGTGTCATTGTTTTTTGTTCTAAGTTAGGCTGTGTCATTGTTTTTTTGTTCTAAGTTAGGCTGTGTCATTGTTTTTTTGTTCTAAGTTACCCTGTGTCATTGTTTTTTGTTCTAAGTTACCCTGTGTCATTGTTTTTTTTTGTTCTAAGTTAGGCTGTGTCATTGTTTTTTTGTTCTAAGTTAGGCTGTGTCATTGTTTTTTTTGGTTCTAAGTTACGCTATGTCATTTTTTTTCTAAGTTACGCTGTCATTTTTTTTGTTCTAAGTTATGCTATGTCATTGTTTTTTGTTCTAAGTTATACTATGTCATTGTTTTTTGTTCTAAGTTATGCTATGTCATTGTTTTTTGTTCTAAGTTAGGCTATGGCATTGTTTTTTCTTCCTAAGTTATGCTGTCATGAATTTCTTAAGTTGGATTAAGAGATTGGTGTCTTGCCCTAAGTTATGATCAAGTGTGTTAGTGCTTAAAGGAAGTTATAAAGTTTAGCTGACCTCAAGTTACGATAAGTTCACTAACTTTCCTTTAAATTTTAAATGACTTTAAAATAGCGCTGGATAAAGTGAATTTAGAATACTCTGGTGAGCCACAAAACTTTATAAAGTCGCAGAACTTTTTTAAAAACCCACAGAGCTTTAAAAAGCCACAGAGCTTTAAAAAGCCACAGAGCTTTAAAAAGCCACAGAACTTTATAAAGCCACAGAGCTTTAAAAAGCCACAGAACTTTAAAAAGCCACAGAGCTTTAAAAAGCCACAGAGCTTTAAAAAGCCACAGAGCTTTAAAAAGCCACAGAACTTTATAAAGCCACAGAGCTTTAAAAAGCCACAGAACTTTAAAAAGCCACAGAGCTTTAAAAAGCCACAGAGCTTTAAAAAGCCACAGAGCTTTAAAAAGCCACAGAGCTTTAAAAAGCCACAGAGCTTTAAAAAGCCACAGAGCTTTAAAAAGCCACAGAACTTTATAAAGCCACAGAGCTTTAAAAAGCCACAGAACTTTAAAAAGCCACAGAGCTTTAAAAAGCCACAGAGCTTTAAAAAGCCACAGAGCTTTAAAAAGCCACAGATCTTTAAAAAGCCACAGAGCTTTAAAAAGCCACAGAACTTTATAAAGCCACAGAGCTTTAAAAAGCCACAGAGCTTTAAAAAGCCACAGAACTTTATAAAGCCACAGAGCTTTAAAAAGCCACAGAACTTTAAAAAGCCACAGAGCTTTAAAAAGCCACAGAGCTTTAAAAAGCCACAGAGCTTTAAAAAGCCACAGAGCTTTAAAAAGCTACAGAGCTTTAAAAAGCCACAGAGCTTTAAAAAGCCACAGAGCTTTAAAAAGCCACAGAGCTTTAAAAAGCCACAGAGCTTTAAAAAGCTACAGAGCTTTAAAATGCCACAGAGCTTTATAAAGCCACAGAGCTTTAAAAAGCCACAGAGCTTTAAAAAGCTACAGAGCTTTAAAAAGCCGCAGAGCTTTAAAAAGCCACAGAGCTTTAAAAAGCTACAGAGATTTAAAAAGCTACAGAGCTTTAAAAAGCCACAGAGCTTTAAAAAGCTACAGAGCTTTAAAAAGCCGCAGAACTTTAAAAAGCCACAGAGCTTTAAAAAGCTACAGAGCTTTAAAAAGCCGCAGAACTTTAAAAAGCCACAGAGTTTTAAAACCGCTTTGTAACTTAAAAAAAGGCATAGAATTGAAGAAGAAAAAAACTATAAAAGCCATAGAACTTAAAAAGTCATAGAGTTCACATAGAGTGACCTGACAGATCACGTGACACTGGCTCTACAAATGCATGTGATACACACACACACACACACACACACACACACACACACACACACACACACACACACACACACACACACACACACACACACACACACACATACACATGGGATCAGGTGACAGGAGACCAAAGGGACAGTACACAATGAAGGGGAACAGCCTACCTGTAACGATTCGAGAAAGAGACCTGGGAGTGGATGTGACACCTAATCTAACTCCTGAGGCACATATAAATAGGATAACGACAGCAGCGTACTCTACACTGGCGAAAATTAGAACTTCATTCAGAAACCTAAATGAGGAAGCTTTTAGGGCGCTTTACACTGCCTACGTGAGACCCGTCTTAGAGTATGCCGCGCCATCATGGAGCCCCCACCTGAAGAAACACATAAAGAAACTGGAGAAGGTTCAGAGGTTTGCGACGAGGCTTGTCCCAGAGCTACGAGGGATGGGATATGAAGAGCGGCTGAAGGAACTGAACCTTACGACACTAGAGAAAAGAAGGGAGAGAGGAGATATGATAGGGACATATAAAATACTCAGGGGAATTGACAAAGTGGAAATAGATCAAATGTTCACACGTAATAATAACAGAACGAGGGGATATGGGTGGAAACTGGAAACTCAGATGAGTCACAGAGATGTTAGGAAGTTTTCTTTTAGCGTGAGAGTAGTAGAAAAATGGAATGCACTTGGGGAACAGGTTGTGGAAGCAAATACTATTCATACTTTTAAAACTAGGTATGATAGGGAAATGGGACAGGAGTCATTGCTGTAAACAACCGATAGCTAGAAGGGCGGGATCCAAGAGTCAATGCTCGATCCTGCAAGCACATATAGGTGAGTACATATAGGTGAGTACACACACACACACACACACACACACACACCGCTCGAAAGCCTGGCAGCGAAAAGCGTCTGGAGTGGTGGAGGGAGGGAGGGAGGTAGGTAGGAAGGGAGAGGGAGGGAGATAGAAAGAGGGAGAGAGAGAGAGACTTTTGTTACACAAGATGGCGTTCCTATTCTAGGACGAGCAAGAGTTAGAGTCGTCGCACTTAACACACTCCGGAGGTCTTCGGAGACCTGGGGCTTCCTCCATCACAACCCCTCCATCACTGCTCCTCCATCACAACCCCTCCATCACAACCCCTCCATCACAACCCCTCCATCACCCACTAAGACAAACGTCTCACTCTCAAGAACAGAGAAGTTCCTTACCCTGGACGTGTTCAGGACACAACTTTTACAGGTTCCTGCCGGAAGTATCGTAGCAGCTTCACGTATAATTTTAACATCAGCTCTTAACGTGGATTGTTCCAGTTCAATACACGTGTTTTATTGGCCCCCATACACGTGTTTTACTGGCGTCCATACACGTGTTTTACTGGCCCCCATACACGTGTTTTACTGGCGTCCATACACGTGTTTTACTGGCCCCCATACACGTGTTTTACTGGCCCCATACACGTGTTTTACTGGCGCCATACACATGTTTTACTGGCCCCCATACACGTGTTTTACTGGCCCCCATACACATGTTTTACTGGCCCCCATACACATGTTTTACTGGACCCCATACACATGTTTTACTGGACCCCATACACATGTTTTACTGGCCCCCATACACATGTTTTACTGGCCCCCATACACGTGTTTTACTGGCCCCCATACACGTGTTTTACTGGCGTCCATACACGTGTTTTAATGGCCCCCATACACGTGTTTTACTGGCCCCCATACACGTGTTTTACTGGCCCCCATACACGTGTTTTACTGGCCCCCATACACGTGTTTTATTGGCCCCCATACACGTGTTTTACTGGCCCCATACACGTGTTTTACTGGCGCCATACACATGTTTTACTGGCCCCCATACACATGTTTTACTGGACCCCATACACATGTTTTACTGGACCCCATACACATGTTTTACTGGCCCCCATACACATGTTTTACTGGCCCCCATACACATGTTTTACTGGCCCCCATACACATGTTTTACTGGCCCCCATACACATGTTTTACTGGACCCCATACACATGTTTTACTGGACCCCATACACATGTTTTACTGGCCCCCATACACATGTTTTACTGGCCCCCATACACCTGTTTTACTGGCCCCCATACACATGTTTTACTGGCCCCCATACACATGTTTTACTGGCCCCATACACGTGTTTTACTGGCGCCATACACATGTTTTACTGGCCCCCATACACATGTTTTACTGGACCCCATACACGTGTTTCACTGGCCCCCATACACATGTTTTACTGGCCCCCATACACATGTTTTACTGGCCCCATACACGTGTTTTACTGGCGCCATACACATGTTTTACTGGCCCCCATACACATGTTTTACTGGCCCCCATACACATGTTTTACTGGCCCCCATACACATGTTTTACTGGACCCCATACACATGTTTTACTGGCCCCCATACACATGTTTTACTGGACCCCATACACATGTTTTACTGGACCCCATACACGTGTTTTACTGGACCCCATACACATGTTTCACTGGCCCCCATACACATGTTTTACTGGACCCCATACACATGTTTCACTGGCCCCCATACACATGTTTTACTGGACCCCATACACATGTTTTACTGGCCCCCATACACATGTTTTACTGGCCCCCATACACATGTTTTACTGGCCCCCATACACATGTTTTACTGGCCCCATACACGTGTTTTACTGGCGCCATACACATGTTTTACTGGACCCCATACACATGTTTTACTGGCCCCATACACGTGTTTTACTGGCGCCATACACGTGTTTTACTGGCGCCATACACATGTTTTACTGGACCCCATACACATGTTTTACTGGCCCCATACACGTGTTTTACTGGCGCCATACACGTGTTTTACTGGCGCCATACACATGTTTTACTGGACCCCATACACATGTTTTACTGGCCCCATACACGTGTTTTACTGGCGCCATACACATGTTTTACTTGACACATTTCACATTGATGAACAATGGACCTGCTAGTTCCAGTTTGCACTGTTCTACTTTCTTCAAAATCCTGCGGTAGTTCTCGTCTAATGACACTGTTAAGGGACCTATTTGATAACTCAAGATACCGTTCAACACTGTATTTACTGCAACCTTAGCAAGGGCGTCAACTTTCTTGCAAGACAATGTGAGAAGGACTTGACAACATTTTGATGTTTGCCCTCTTGTTAAGTATGGGGTAAAGTATTAAGTATAAGTATACGCACATACTCCCTTGTTAAGTATGGGGTAAAGTATTAAGTATAAGTATACGCACATACCCCTTGTTAAGTATGCGTATATATCTATGTCTGACTTCTGAGACAAGCACGTTATTACTTGATTGTAAACTATTTAATGCTAGCAGTGAGGGGATGGAGGATTGTAAACTATATAATGCTAGCAGTGAGGAGAGGGAGGATTGTAAACTATATAATGCTAGCAGTGAGGAGAGGGAGGATTGTAAACTATATAATGCTAGCAGTGAGGGGAGGGAGGATTGTAAACTATATAATGCTAGCAGTGAGGGGAGGGAGGATTGTAAACTATATAATGCTAGCAGTGAGGAGAGGGAGGATTGTAAACTATATAATGCTAGTAGTGAGGGGAGGGAGGATTGTAAACTATATAATGCTAGCAGTGAGGGGAGGGAGGATTGTAAACTATATAATGCTAGCAGTGAGGGGAGGATTGTAAACTATATAATGCTAGCAGTGAGGAGAGGGAGGATTGTAAACTATATAATGCTAGTAGTGAGGGGAGGGAGGATTGTAAACTATATAATGCTAGCAGTGAGGGGAGGGAGGATTGTAAACTATATAATGCTAGCAGTGAGGAGAGGGAGGATTGTAAACTATATAATGCTAGTAGTGAAGGAAGGGAGGATTGTAAACTATATAATGCTTGTGGTGAGGGGAGGGAGGATTGTAAACTATATAATGATGTATTCTACATTTGAGTTTTTGAGAAAGCTGCCACATACGGATATCTCCCAGGCGTATGTAGTGGGCCTGCGGGCCGCTCCAAGCAACAGCCTGGTGGACCAAGTTATCACAAGAGGAGCCTGGCCTCGGGCCGGGCTGGGGGAGTAGAACTCCCAGAACCCCATCAACCAGGAATGCTCCAGGTACTGTTGTTAAAAGGTTTCTGACCCCAGCTGTGGTTCAGGAAGATAAGGCAATCTTGAGGCTTGTAAGATGTTAAGCCCTTGTTTGACAGCCTGTACTTGAGACAGTTAAGCAAGTCTCGGTTGTGTCTGGGTACATGGGGGTTGTGGGGGGTTGTGGGGGA
>NC_091163.1:5216769-5234269 GCF_040958095.1 Procambarus clarkii | reverse complement strand
GTATCAGTGTGGGCTACAGGCTAAGCTACTTTTCCAGCTGGACACGAGTATGTTCACTTAGCAGTAAATAGGTACCTGGGAGTTAGACAGCTGCTACGGGCTGCTTCCTAGGGGATGGGGGTGTAACAAAAAGAAGGCCTGTTCGAGGACCGGGCCGCGGGGACACTAAGCCCCGGAATCATCTCAAGATAACCTCAAGAGAATAGCAAACACCCGCGTGTGATATTACTCAATCTTCACGTCCTCTCCGAAAGCCAGCGAGATTGCAGAGCTTGAGAGACTCTAATCCCTGTCAGCTCTGTCTCAGCGAGTGCAAGAAACTTCTGGAACCGTCTCAGAGCAGAGAAACACAGGCAACTGGAATGACTGAGGAATTGATACCCTGGAAACACAAACCGTAACTGACCCTATTTTCCGCTTGTTACAACTTGTAATAAAGTTGTTACATCTTGGCTTAACGTGTTTATGACGTATTAGAGCGTTGTTACAACTTGCTATATTGGTTGTTATAACTGGTTAGGAGGTGTTAAAACTTGTTCGAACGTTGTACCAACGTCGTAGTTTCGGTGTGTGTTTGGCGGGATACACTTTGCGTTAACATTTACAGTTCAAAATTACATTCAGTTTCAGATTCGGACGCAGGTTCGAATCCTCGTCACGGCCCTTGTGGATTTGTCAGCCCATCCTCCAAACAAAGATCCAAAAGTGATTCCATCCACCCGCCAAACCCCCTGTTTATGAATGAAAAACGGTTTACACACGACTCACAACTGATTTCGTTCGAACATATCCGGAACAAGTGTTTCACTGACGACTGTTGTTCGAACCACTTCGCTATAAATGCTTCACCCACGTACTACAAATGCAAATAATCGCCAACAGAACCTAAACACCTAACCTATCCTATGCCAATATATGCACAATATGCTAATATATTATAATATTAATTTATATTTGAGAAAATTCTTGTTCTGAATGAACAGCATGTTAAAATTTATGAATGCGTCTGTGGGGTTGACCGCTGGATGGAATGGACTTGAGTCGAGGACGGGTTGGGATTTGTTCATTCAGTTTCAGCATCCGCTGAAGTTGCATTGTTTCATATGTTCATTGAAGTACCTTGTGTAGCTTCCGGTGATCAATAGCCTCGTAGCCCGGTCATCGACCAGACCTCCTCATTGCTGGACTGGTCAACCAGGCTGTTGGACGCGGCTGCTCGCAGCCTGATGTATGAGTCACAGCCTGGTTGATCAGGTATCTTTTGGAGGTGCTTATCCAGTTCTCTCTTGAACACCGTGAGGAGCATAACTGTGGAGATGGACTCACAGTAGATGACCCGGGTTTGACTGTGTTGACTATTACACTCCGCGTTCTGTTCCGGGAGCATCCCAGACACTGCCTTAATCGACTGAGCTACGACAGGGTAAAAGGGTTGAAACCGTTTGTGCCTCGGAGAGGCTACGGGACCCAGTAAGTTCAGTAGAACTTCGGTTTCAACCCTTTTACCCTGTCGTAGCTCAGTCGATTAAGGCAGTGTCTGGGATGCTCCCGGACGCAGGTTCGAATCCTCGTCACGGCCCTTGTGGATTTGTTCATCCATTTCCCTACTTTGCCAGGAATTCTATTTGTCGAAAGCTTTTTCAAAGTATATTACATGTGCGTGTTGTTTGTCTCCCGTAACACGTGGGGCCATGTCAGAGTGGTCCAGCAACTGTGAGAGGCAGGAGCGCCCTGACCTCAACCCGTGTTGGCCACGGTGGTGGAGATGGTGTGATTCCATGTGACTTGTAATCTTACTTCTTAGCACTCTTTCGAAGAACTTTATGATGTGTGACGTTAAGAGATGTTGGTCTATAATGCTTTTGTATCTGCTCTAGTACCTCCTTTGTATAGTGGCGCGATCTCTCCTGTTTTAAGTATGTCAGGGATGACGCCAGTATCTAGGCCCCGTCTACAAATGATGTTTAGGGGGAAAAGATTTAACAGGAGTCCAGGATTTAACAGGAGCAGTCCTGATTTAACAGGATTTAACAGGAGTTCATACGACGTGTTCAGTTCTGAGTGAACGACCTTCAGCGTATTGGGGCGCCACACAACTGGTCAGCGACTGATAGAACATTTTGATATAAAATGGTTCACGGTGCTGAGTTTGACAACTTGACAGCTTGAAAGTTTGACAGTTTGACAGCTTGACAGTTTGACAGCTTCCTGTGCTGGTCCAGCAGGGATTTTTTTTTTTTCACGCTGAGCTAAAGTTTTCTGGTTAACTCTTGCTTGTAGGCTGACGAACCAGCCTTGATACTGACACGTGCCAATCTTGACACTAACCAGCCTTGACATTTACTATTCATTTGGAAGCCTCAGGGTCCCTAGAGGGTTCAGTGGAAACCCAGGATGTATCATTTTTACCATGGGGTGGAGCAGGGATCGAATCCCCTTCATAAGCACTACTGGTTTTCACACGAAAATTATTTTCAAATTCGTCACACATCTTTCTCTGTGATGAAAGAAATTCTTTCAGCGAATGAAGATGTCTATAGTGTTTAGTAGAGGTGACTAGACAATGGAATGTTTACCTTGGGGTTACCTTGGGGGTTACCTTGGGGTTACCTTGGGGTTACCTTGCGATGATTTCGGGGCTCAACGTCCCCGCG
The DNA here is from genome assembly GCF_040958095.1 of Procambarus clarkii. NCBI lineage: Eukaryota > Metazoa > Arthropoda > Malacostraca > Decapoda > Cambaridae > Procambarus > Procambarus clarkii. Next base: position 5,231,615 of record NC_091163.1, on the reverse strand, counting down.
ACCCGGTCCTTGACCAGGCCTCCTCGTTGCTGGACTGGTCAGCACATGAAAGCTGACCTAGAGAGGGACGGTGACAGAGCTGACCTAGAGAGGGACGGTGACAGAGCTGACCTAGAGAGGGACAGTGACAGAGCTGACCTAGAGAGGGACGGTGACAGAGCTGACCTAGAGAGGGACGGTGATAGAGCTGACCTAGAGAGGGACAGTGACAGAGCTGACCTAGAGAGGGACGGTGACAGAGCTGACCTAGAGAGGGACGGTGACAGAGCTGACCTAGAGAGGGACAGTGACAGAGCTGACCTAGAGAGGGACGGTGATAGAGCTGACCTAGAGAGGGACGGTGACACAGCTGACCTAGAGAGGGACGGTGACACAGCTGACCTAGAGAGGGACGGTGATAGAGCTGCCCTAGAGAGGGACGGTGACAGAGCTGACCTAGAGAGGGACAGTGACAGAGCTGACCTAGAGAGGGACGGTGACAGAGCTGACCTAGAGAGGGACAGTGACAGAGCTGACCTAGAGAGGGACGGTGACAGAGCTGACCTAGAGAGGGACAGTGACAGAGCTGACCTAGAGAGGGACGGTGATAGAGCTGACCTAGAGAGGGACGGTAAAGCTGGATCCCGTAAACGACCAATTCTACCATGCGGCTCGTTTGTCTCCCCGTGACGTCACGCTCAACGACGTCACTGACGTATAGGGCTGGACAGACGTGACGTCACGTGGACCGGCTGGTGGCTAGGGGACAGTCTTGGTGACCAGGAGTAAGCCACAGCCCCGGATAGATGGCCAGGCACGTGGCCGAATGAAACAGCTGTTCTTTGTTGACATGTGGCGTAGTAAAACAGCTGTTCTTTGTTGACATTTTGGGGTAAACTGAAGTATTTGCCTCTTCCAACCAACCCTTCATTGTTAACGCGTAGTTCACTCAGGTAAACTAGCCCAACTACTGGGGTCATTGGGGGCCATTGATCCCGGGAAGCTACACAAGGTTGCCACAAGGTGGGTAGGTAACTACACACAGAGATCACACTAACGTGGTGCATCATATGAACAAAGCCACAAGGGCCGTGACGAGGATTCGAACCTGCGTCCGGGAGCATCCCAGACACTGCCTTAATCGACTGAGCTTCGACATGGTAAAAGAGCTCTTACCCTGTCGTAGCTCAGTCGATTACGGCAGTGTCTGGGATGCTCCCGGACGCAGGTTCGAATCCTCGTCACGGCCCTTGTGAATTTGTTCGTGTGGGTAGGTAACTTGGTTACAGTTGGTTATACATTTTGGGTTGCATTGGTTATCTTAAGTGTCTGATATTTGGGTGTTGCGTGTAGTTCTTTACCCTTGCACTACTGCTCGTCATGGGGGTTTTGGTCAACTTTAGCGGTTTCCCCCAACCCGTCCTCGACTCGAGTCCATTCCATCCAGCGGTCGACCCCACAGACGCATTCATAAATGTTTATATGCTGTTCATTCAAAACGGGAATTTTCTCAAATATAAATTATTATATTAGCATATTGTGCATATATAGGCATAGGTTAGGTTAGGTGTTTAGGTTCTGTTGGCGATTATTTGTATTTGTAGCACGTGGGTGAAGCATTTACAGCGTTGTGGTTCGAACACAAGTCGTCAGTGAAGCACTTGTTCCGGAAGTGTTCGGACGCTGGTGTCCGAACAAACCGAAATCATCGCAAGGTAACCACAAAGTTACGTTATCACAGCCCGTCCTCCAAACACCCAAAAGTCATTCCATGCACCCGCCTTCCCCCCCCCCAGGTGTTTATGAATGAAAAGCGGTTTACACACGACTCACAACTGCTGACGTTCGAACATATCCGGAACAAGTGTTTCACTGACGACTTGTGTTCGAACCACAACGCTGTAAATGCTTCACCCACGTACTACAAATACAAATAATTGCCAACAGAACCTAAACACCTAACCTATCCTCTGCCTATATATGCACAATATGCTAATATATTATAATATTAATATATACTTGAGAAAATTCCCGTTTGGAATGAACAGCATGTTAAAATTTATGAATGCGTCTGTGGGGTCGACCGCTGGATGTAATGGACTCAAGTCGAGGACGGGTTGCTTATAAGCACCACCAAGCAATACCTGATCAACCTGGCTGTGATTCAGACGTCAGGCTTCGAGCAACAGCCTCCAACATTCTGGTTGACCAGACGCCCAACTGGGAGGCCTTGTCGGAGACCGGGCCGCGGGGCCGTTTGATCCCTGGAAGCTACACAAGGCAGGTAGAGGTAATGTTATAGTGGTTTTATGATGATTCCTCTATACTTCATGTTTGGCCAGCAGGGTTGGGTGGGGGTCGAGTAAGGCCCGAGTGTACATTGTCTTGTCGACTAGACAACCAGTTAGCCTTTTGTACATTGTATTTCTGTTGTATTTTAATGCATGTGTGAAGATCAGGTTGCTGTAGTACTCTCCTAATGTCCGAGATATTATACCTCAGTTGTAACAGTGTCTTAAGGCAGGATCCGCTGGATTGTTTCAATCGCAGGGCAGACATTGGTGCATATGAATAGGAGGGAGGGATGGAATTATGAGAGGAAAGCGCCAAGCCATTACGACTATATAGCACTGGGAAGGGGTCAGGATAAGGATTTGGGATGGGACGGTGGGGAAGGAATGGTGCCAAACTACGTGGATATTCGGGGATTGAACACCGACCTGCATTAAGCGAGACCGTCGCTCTACCGTCCAGCCCAAGTGGTTGTATAGTCTTTTAATCCTGTTCTATCTACCATATGGTTGATACCTGGTTGATGGGGTTCTGGGAGTTGTTCTACTCACCAAGCCCGGCCCGAGGTCAGGCTTGACTTGTGAGAGTTTGGTCCACCAGGCTGTTGCTTGGAGCGGCCCGCAGGCCCACATACCCGCGCGCGTTTGTATGACAAATAATAAATCAAATGGTACTGTCTTGCCGTTCCACTTCGTTATTGAATGTTGCCTGAATGTTGTAGACAGAGGCGGGTTCCACATGAACTTAGTGCATTACCATCATCTTGACGAGGATTTCATACCATTTCTTCGACTTCTCTGCGCTTCCAGCTTCCACCTGTGTCCTCCTGACTAATGTCCCTAAGTTTAAAGACTGTCCTGGTGTACTTTGGCTCTTTCTCTCGATATATTTGATGTTGTGATCATGTCTCCTCCAGAGCTGTGAGGTCCAGGTCTCTTAACCTACCCTCCAGCTCAACTCTCCTAGCCCCTGGCACTAACCTCATTATAAAGACGGTCAGGGTGGGGGGAGGGGGGGGTAGGCAGGGCCATTATGAGAGTGGGGAGGAAGGGAGGGGGTGGGTAAGGGAGGGGGTGGGTAAGGGAGGGAGAAGTGTCAGGGCAGAGTGCCATGGAGGGGTGCCAGGGTGCCAGTCTGGCATCCCATCAAAACTGTGCCTCACTCGTCTGGTGCCAACGGGTGCCAACACCACTCCTCCTCCTCCACACCACAAGTCAATAGAAAAATATACTCCATTATAATATAACTTGACCCGTCATATTAGTACAGAGAAGAGGTGACACAGAGCGACACAGAGCAGAGTGTGTTACACAGAGCAGAGAGAGTGTTACATAGAGCTGAGAGAGTGTTACACAGAGCAGAGAGAGTGTTACATAGAGCTGAGAGAGTGTTACACAGAGCAGAGAGAGTGTGACACAGAGCAGAGAGAGTGTGACACAGAGCTGAGAGAGTGTGGGAAGCAGAGGAACAGTAGTGGAAATTGGGACAAAGTGGAAGTGATCACTACAACGAAGGTGAAGGTATAGTCATCAATAAGAGATGAGGAGAGAACGTTGTGTACACAGACTCATGGGTAGCTGTGTACACAGACTCATGGGTAGCTGTGTACACAGACTCATGGGTAGCTGTGTACACAGACTCATGGGTAGCTGTGTACACAGACTCATGGGTAGTTGTGTACACAGACTCATGGGTAGTTGTGTACACAGACTCATGGGTAGCTGTGTACACACACTCATGGGTAGCTGTGTACACAGACTCATGGGTAGCTGTGTACACACTCATGGGTAGCTGTGTACACAGACTCATGGGTAGTTGTGTACACAGACTCATGGGTAGCTGTGTACACACACTCATGGGTAGCTGTGTACACAGACTCATGGGTAGCTGTGTACACACTCATGGGTAGCTGTGTACACAGACTCATGGGTAGTTGTGTACACAGACTCATGGGTAGCTGTGTACACACAGAAACGGACATAGGGTCACACACTTGGCTAACATAAGAACTGCCTTTAGAAACTTGTGTAAGGAATCGTTCAGGACCCTGTATACCACGTATGTCAGACCAATCCTGGAGTATGCAGCTCCAGCCTGGAGTCAATGCTTAGTCAAACACAAGACGAAGTTAGAGAATATTCAGTGATATGCCACCAGACGAGTTCCAGAACTGAGAGGTATGAGCTACGAGGAAAGGCTATTTGAGCTAAACCTCACGTCCCTGAAAGACAGAAGAGTAAGGGGAGACATGATAACCACCTATAAAATTCTCAGGGTAATTGACAGATTGGACAAATATAAACTATTCAGCACTGGTGGGACACGAACAAGGGGTCACAGGTGGAAACGTAGTACCCAGATGAGTCACAGAGACATTAGAAAGAACTTTTTCAGTGTCAGAGTAGTTAACAGGTGGAATGCATTAGGCAGTGATGTGGTGGAGGCTGACTCCATACACAGTTTCAAGTGTAGATATGATAGAGCCCAGTAGGCTCAGGAATCTGTACACCAGTTGATGTGTGTGTGTGTGTGTGTGTGTGTGTGTGTGTGTGTGTGTGTGTGTGTGTGTGTGTGTGTGTGTGTGTGTGTGTACACCAAACACAGGGAGGCAGTCAGGGCCTCCGACCAATCACCAGGTAACATGCAAATGTGTAATAACATAAGACCTAAGACCAGCGACGTCGTAGACCAGCGACGTCGTAGACCAACGACGTCGTAGACCAGCGACGTCGTAGACCAGGACGTTCCTCCCCCGTAATAAATAAAGACCCTGCCAAGCGGGGGACACTAATTTTGGTCACTAAATTAGGCGAGGGTAGAGGATTTATCCTTGTTTAATACACCCACACACGCACACGCACGCACACGCACACGCACGCACACGCACACACGCACGCACACACACACAGGTTCAGAGGTTTGCAACGAAACTCGTCCCAGAGCTACGAGGGATGGGGTATGAGGAGCGCCTGAGGGAACTGTGCCTTACGACACTAGAAAGAAGAAGGGAGAGGGGGGACATGATAGGAACGTATAAGATACTCAGAGGGATTGACAGAGTGGACATAGACGAAATGTTCACACGGAATAGTAACAGAACGAGGGGACATGGATGGAAACTTGAAACTCAGATGAGTCACAGAGATGTTAGGAAGTTTTCTTTTAGCGTGAGAGTAGTGGGGAAATGGAATGCACTTCAGGAACAGGTTGTGGAAGCAAATACTATTCATAATTTTAAAACCAGGTATGATAGGGAAATGGGACAGGAGTCATTGCTGTAAACAACCGATGCTCGAAAGGCGGGATCCAAGAGTCAATGCTCGATCCTGCAGACACAACTAGGCGAGTACAACTAGGTGAGTACACACGCACACGCACATTTGGCCTCGCGGCTGAGTACCCAGCGCTCGGGGGGTCATAGTCCTAAGGGCCAGGGTTCGACTCCCGGCCGAGGCGGAAACAAATGGGCAGTTTCTTTCACCTTGATTCCCCTGTTCACCTAGCAGTAAATAGGTACCTGGGAGTTAGTCAGCTGCTCGGGCTAGCATTCTGAGTGTGTGTGTTAGAAACAAATGTAGAAGACACAATAGTATATAAATTAGACCGCTCATAAAGGCGGGGCCCAGGAGCTAACAGCTCGATTCTGCAGGCACAAGGTGCACAGACACACCAGGAGGAAGACAGATCCTATACATAGGATAGTTCCATAGAAGTTATACAATTGAATAACAACTGTATAGTGTTATTTTGTATTATATATATGTATGGTATTTTATTATGTATAGTATTATATAAGTTGTATTATACAACTGTATAGTTGCAAAGGATGATACAACACTAGTTTGTAGCCTTGTCTATGTCAGATATGATAGGAAAAAGTACTGTAGCAAGGACAGTACATGGAAGGAAGGGAGAGAGAGAGAGAGAGAGAGAGAGAGAGAGAGAGAGAGAGAGAGAGAGAGAGAGAGAGAGAGAGAGAGAAAGAGAGACATTGTCCTACATTGCTCGTCTGACAAAGATTTATGGAAGAGCGAGCAAGGTAAAGAGCCAAGGGATGAGGGAGAGAGGGAGAGAGAGAGAGATAAAGGAGGGAGAAGGAGAGGGAGAAAGAGAGAAGGAAGAGAAGGGGAAACATGATAACGAGGGAGACAGGCGAAAGAAGGAAATAATTACGCGATAAGGAAAAAATTATTACAAAATAGCGAGAAGTGACAAAGAATAGTGCTTGAAGAGAGACTGAAAGAACTAGACGTGACGACACTAGAAAAAACAAGAAGTAGAAGAGAGGAGACATGATAGAGACGTATAAAATACTTAAGGAAATTGACAAGAGCGTTAATTAAAAGACTAAATGTTCGCAATGACTACCAACGGAGCAAGAAGATATAGATGGAAAGCTTAAAAAGCAAATAATTCACGGAGATGTTACGAAATTGCCTCGTAGGCCTGATCGAGGACCGGGCCGCGGGGCCGCTGTGCCCCGAAATCATCGCAAAGTAATCAAAGTAGTGAGGAGAACTCGAATAATAATTCAAAAAGAAGATATATAATAAATATCCCAGGAGTTATTGCAATGGAACACAGGCGGCTAAAAAAGGTCGGGGTCCAAGAACTAAGCTCGATCCCGCAGGTACAAGCATGTGTGCACACACCCACACGCACAAACTCCTCCCAACAAACGCAATTTGCTCCATTGTGTAAATCTTGGGGAAGCTACCAGCGCCTCGTTACCATGGAGATGGTTTTGATAATCCACCACCCCAAGCTTCACCCAATATTACCAGCTTCCTGCCCCAAGCTTCACCCAATATTACCAGCTTCCTGCCCCAAGCTTCACCCAATATTACCAGCCACCTGCCCCAAGCTTCACCCAATATTACCAGCTTCCTGCCCCAAGCTTCACCCAATATTAGCAGCTTCCTGCCCCAAGCTTCACCCAATATTACCAGCTTCCTGCCCCAAGCTTCACCCAATATTAGCAGCTTCCTGCCCCAAGCTTCACCCAATATTACCAGCTTCCTGCCCCAAGCTTCACCCAATATTAGCAGCTTCCTGCCCCAAGCTTCACCCAATATTACCAGCTTCCTGCCCCAAGCTTCACCCAATATTACCAGCTTCCTGCCCCAAGCTTCACCCAATATTAGCAGCTTCCTGCCCCAAGCTTCACCCAATATTACCAGCTTCCTGCCCCAAGCTTCACCAAATATTAGCAGCTTCCTGCCCCAAGCTTCACCCAATATTACCAGCCACCTGCCCCAAGCTTCACCCAATATTACCAGCTTCCTGCCCCAAGCTTCACCCAATATTAGCAGCTTCCTGCCCCAAGCTTCACCCAATATTAGCAGCTTCCTGCCCCAAGCTTCACCCAATATTACCAGCCACCTGTTCCAAGCTTCACCCAATATTACCAGCTTCCTGCCCCAAGCTTCACCCAATATTAGCAGCTTCCTGCCCCAAGCTTCACCCAATATTAGCAGCTTCCTGCCCCAAGCTTCACCCAATATTAGCAGCTTCCTGCCCCAAGCTTCACCCAATATTAGCAGCTTCCTGCCCCAAGCTTCACCCAATATTAGCAGCTTCCTGCCCCAAGCTTCACCCAATATTAGCAGCTTCCTGCCCCAAGCTTCACCCAATATTACCAGCTTCCTGCCCCAAGCTTCACCCAATATTACCAGCTTCCTGCCCCAAGCTTCACCCAATATTACCAGCTTCCTGCCCCAAGCTTCACCCAATATTAGCAGCTTCCTGCCCCAAGCTTCACCCAATATTAGCAGCTTCCTGCCCCAAGCTTCACCCAATATTACCAGCTTCCTGCCCCAAGCTTCACCCAATATTAGCAGCTTCCTGCCCCAAGCTTCACCCAATATTAGCAGCTTCCTGCCCCAAGCTTCACCCAATATTACCAGCTTCCTGCCCCAAGCTTCACCCAATATTACCAGCCACCTGCCCCAAGCTTCACCCAATATTAGCAGCTTCCTGCCCCAAGCTTCACCCAATATTAGCAGCTTCCTGCCCCAAGCTTCACCCAATATTAGCAGCTTCCTGCCCCAAGCTTCACCCAATATTACCAGCTTCCTGCCCCAAGCTTCACCCAATATTACCAGCTTCCTGCCCCAAGCTTCACCCAATATTACCAGCTTCCTGCCCCAAGCTTCACCCAATATTACCAGCTTCCTGCCCCAAGCTTCACCCAATATTACCAGCTTCCTGCCCCAAGCTTCACCCAATATTACCAGCTTCCTGCCCCAAGCTTCACCCAATATTACCAGCTTCCTGCCCCAAGCTTCACCCAATATTACCAGCCACCTGCCCCAAGCTTCACCCAATATTACCAGCTTCCTGCCCCAAGCTTCACCCAATATTACCAGCTTCCTGCCCCAAGCTTCACCCAATATTACCAGCCACCTGCCCCAAGCTTCACCCAATATTACCAGCTTCCTGCCCCAAGCTTCACCCAATATTACCAGCTTCCTGCCCCAAGCTTCACCCAATATTACCAGCTTCCTGCCCCAAGCTTCACCCAATATTACCAGCTTCCTGCCCCAAGCTTCACCCAATATTACCAGCTTCCTGCCCCAAGCTTCACCCAATATTACCAGCTTCCTGCCCCAAGCTTCACCCAATATTACCAGCTTCCTGCCCCAAGCTTCACCCAATATTACCAGCTTCCGGCCCCAAGCTTCACCCAGTATTACCAGCTTCCTGCCCCAAGCTTCACCTAATATTACCAGCTTCCTGCCCCAAGCTTCACCCAATATTACCAGCTTCCTGCCCCAAGCTTCACCCAATATTACCAGCTTCCTGCCCCAAGCTTCACCCAATATTACCAGCTTCCTGCCCCAAGCTTCACCCAATATTACCAGCTTCCTGCCCCAAGCTTCACCCAATATTACCAGCTTCCTGCCCCAAGCTTCACCCAATATTAGCAGCCACCTGCCCCAAGCTTCACCCAATATTACCAGCTTCCTGCCCCAAGCTTCACCCAATATTAGCAGCTTCCTGCCCCAAGCTTCACCCAATATTACCAGCTTCCTGCCCCAAGCTTCACCCAATATTAGCAGCTTCCTGCCCCAAGCTTCACTCAATATTAGCAGCTTCCTGTCCCAAGCTTCACCCAATATTAGCAGCTTCCTGCCCCAAGCTTCACCCAATATTAGCAGCTTCCTGCCCCAAGCTTCACCCAATATTAGCAGCTTCCTGCCCCAAGCTTCACCCAATATTAGCAGCTTCCTGCCCCAAGCTTCACCCAATATTAGCAGCTTCCTGCCCCAAGCTTCACCCAATATTAGCAGCTTCCTGCCCCAAGCTTCACCCAATATTAGCAGCTTCCTGCCCCAAGCTTCACCCAATATTACCAGTCACCTGCCCCAAGCTTCACCCAATATTAGCAGCTTCCTGCCCCAAGCTTCACCCAATATTAGCAGCTTCCTGCCCCAAGCTTCACCCAATATTAGCAGCTTCCTGCCCCAAGCTTCACCCAATATTAGCAGCTTCCTGCCCCAAGCTTCACCCAATATTAGCAGTTTCCTGCCCCAAGCTTCACCCAATATTAGCAGTTTCCTGCCCCAAGCTTCACCCAATATTAGCAGTTTCCTGCCCCAAGCTTCACCCAATATTAGCAGCTTCCTGCCCCAAGCTTCACCCAATATTAGCAGCTTCCTGCCCCAAGCTTCACCCAATATTACCAGCCACCTGCCCAAGCTTCACCCAATATTAGCAGCTTCCTGCCCCAAGCTTCACCCAATATTAGCAGCTTCCTGCCCCAAGCTTCACCCAATATTAGCAGCTTCCTGCCCCAAGCTTCACCCAATATTAGCAGCTTCCTGCCCCAAGCTTCACCCAATATTAGCAGCTTCCTGCCCCAAGCTTCACCCAATATTAGCAGCTTCCTGCCCCAAGCTTCACCCAATATTAGCAGCTTCCTGCCCCAAGCTTCACCCAATATTAGCAGCCACCTGCCCCAAGCTTCACCCAATATTAGCAGCCACCTGCCCCAAGCTTCACCCAATATTAGCAGCTTCCTGCCCCAAGCTTCACCCAATATTAGCAGCTTCCTGCCCCAAGCTTCACCCAATATTAGCAGCTTCCTGCCCCAAGCTTCACCCAATATTAGCAGCTTCCTGCCCCAAGCTTCACCCAATATTAGCAGCCACCTGCCCCAAGCTTCACCCAATATTAGCAGCCACCTGCCCCAAGCTTCACTCAATATTAGCAGCTTCCTGCCCCAAGCTTCACCCAATATTAGCAGCTTCCTGCCCCAAGCTTCACCCAATATTAGCAGCTTCCTGCCCCAAGCTTCACCCAATATTAGCAGCTTCCTGCCCCAAGCTTCACCCAATATTAGCAGCTTCCTGCCCCAAGCTTCACCCAATATTAGCAGCTTCCTGCCCCAAGCTTCACCCAATATTAGCAGCTTCCTGCCCCAAGCTTCACCCAATATTAGCAGCTTCCTGCCCCAAGCTTCACCCAATATTACCAGCTTCCTGCCCCAAGCTTCACCCAATATTACCAGCTTCCTGCCCCAAGCTTCACCCAATATTAGCAGCTTCCTGCCCCAAGCTTCACCCAATATTAGCAGCCACCTGCCCCAAGCTTCACCCAATATTAGCAGCTTCCTGCCCCAAGCTCCACCCAATTTTAGCAGCTTCCTGCCCAAGCTTCACCCAATATTACCAGCCACCTGCCCCAAGCTTCACCCAATATTAGCAGCTTCCTGCCCCAAGCTTCACCCAATATTAGCAGCTTCCTGCCCCAAGCTTCACCCAATATTAGCAGCTTCCTGCCCCAAGCTTCACCCAATATTAGCAGCCACCTGCCCCAAGCTTCACCCAATATTAGCAGCCACCTGCCCCAAGCTTCACCCAATATTAGCAGCTTCCTGCCCCAAGTTTCACCCAATATTACCAGCCACCTGCCCCAAGCTTCACCCAATATTAGCAGCCACCTGCCCCAAGCTTCACCCAATATTACCAGCCACCTGTCCCAAGCTTCACCCAATATTAGCAACTTCCTGCCCCAAGCTTCACCCAATATTAGCAGCTTCCTGCCCCAAGCTTCACCCAATTTTAGCAACTTCCTGCCCCAAGCTTCACCCAATATTAGCAGCTTCCTGCCCAAGCTTCACCCAATATTACCAGCCACCTGCCCCAAGCTTCACCCAATATTAGCAGCCTCCTGCCCCAAGCTTCACCCAATATTAGCAGCTTCCTGCCCAAGCTTCACCCAATATTACCAGCCACCTGCCCCAAGCTTCACCCAATATTAGCAGCTTCTTGCCCCAAGCTTCACCCAATATTACCAGCCACCTGCCCCAAGCTTCACCCAATATTAGCAGCTTCCTGCCCCACGCTTCACCCAATATTACCAGCCACCTGCCCCAAGCTTCACCCAATATTACCAGCCACCTGCCCCAAGCTTCACCCAATATTACCAGCCACCTGTCCCAAGCTTCACCCAATATTACCAGCCACCTGCCTCAAGCTTCACCCAATATTACCAGCCACCTGCCTCAAGCTTCACCCAATATTACCAGCCACCTGCCCCAAGCTTCACCCAATATTACCAGCCACCTGCCTCAAGCTTCACCCAATATTAGCAGCCACCTGCCCCAAGCTTCACCCAATATTAGCAGCTTCCTGCCCCAAGCTTCACCCAATATTAGCAGCTTCCTGCCCCAAGCTTCACCCAACATTAGCAGCTTCCTGCCCCAAGCTTCACCCAATATTACCAGCTACCTGCCCGAAGCTTCACCCAATATTACCAGCCACCTGCCCCAAGCTTCACCCAATATTAGCAGCCACCTGCCCCAAGCTTCACCCAATATTACCAGCCACCTGCCCCAAGCTTCACCCAATATTAGCAGCCACCTGCCCCAAGCTTCACCCAATATTACCAGCCACCTGCCCCAAGCTTCACCCAATATTAGCAGCCACCTGCCCCAAGCTTCACCCAATATTACCAGCCACCTGCCCCAAGCTTCACCCAATATTAGCAGCCACCTGCCCCAAGCTTCACCCAATATTACCAGCCACCTGCCTCAAGCTTCACCCAATATTAGCAGCTTCCTGCCCCAAGCTTTACCCAATATTACCAGCCACCTGCCCCAAGCTTCACCCAATATTAGCAGCTTCCTGCCCCAAGCTTCACCCAATATTAGCAGCTTCCTGCCCCAAGCTTCACCCAATATTAGCAGCTTCCTGCCCCAAGCTTCACCCAATATTAGCAGCCTCCTGCCCAAGCTTCACCCAATATTAGCAGCTTCCTGCCCCAAGCTTCACCCAATATTACCAGCCACCTGCCCCAAGCTTCACCCAATATTACCAGCCACCTGCCCCAAGCTTCACCCAATATTAGCAGCTTCCTGCCCCAAGCTTCACCCAATATTAGGTCACACTGATATTGACTGTGAACAAATATAAGTATATAAGTATCATTCAGTACATATACACCAATATAAGTATATAAGTATCATTCAGTACATGTACACCAATATAAGTATATAAGTATCATTCAGTACATGTACACCAATATAAGTATATAAGTATCATTCAGTACATGTACACCAATATAAGTATATAAGTATCATTCAGTACATGTACACCAATATAAGTATATAAGTATCATTCAGTACATATACACCAATATAAGTATATAAGTATGATTCAGTACATGTACACCAATATAAGTATATAAGTATGATTCAGTACATGTACACCAATATAAGTATATAAGTATGATTTAGTACATGTACACCAATATAAGTATATAAGTATTATAATTACAATTTACATCAAATTAATTAAGACGAATAAAACTTGATGAAAACTGATGATGTAAAAAAAGTACTGATGGTGACAATTGATGGTGAAAGAACTTGATGGTGAAGAGACGCAGTCACAGGCAGATGAATCACGTGGATGATGAATATGATGAAGCAACAATCATCATCCAGGTAACACAGAGCGTAAGGAACACTAAAGAAACACCTTAAGTAACATTTAAGTAACATTTCTGGTGCTGTAATTTTCAGACCAAGAGTAGTGACTTTTAAGTCAAGAATAGTGACTTTCAGGTCAAGAATAGTGACTTTTAGGTCAAGAATAGTGACTTTCAGGTCAAGAATAGTGACTTTTATATCGAGAATAGTGACTTTTAGGTCAAGAATAGTGACTTTCAGGTCAAGAATAGTGACTTTTAGGTCAAGAATAGTGACTTTCAGGTCAAGAATAGTGACTTTTAGGTCAAGAATAGTGACTTTCAGGTCAAGAATAGTGACTTTTAGGTCAAGAATAGTGACTTTTAGGTCAAGAATAGTGACTTTTAGGTCAAGAATAGGGACTTTTATATCGAGAATAGTGACTTTTAGGTCAAGAATAGTGACTTTTAGGCCAAGAATAGTGACTTTTAGGTCAAGAATAGTGACTTTTAGGTCAAGAATAGTGACTTTTAGGTCAAGAATAGGGACTTTTATATCGAGAATAGTGACTTTTAGGTCAAGAATAGTGACTTTTAGGTCAAGAATAGTGACTTTTAGGTCAAGAATAGTGACTTTTAGGTCAAGAATAGTGACTTTCAGGTCAAGAATAGTGACTTTTAGGTCAAGAATAGTGACTTTCAGGTCAAGAATAGTGACTTTTAGGTCAAGAATAGTGACTTTCAGGTCAAGAATAGTGACTTTTAGGTCAAGAATAGTGACTTTCAGGTCAAGAATAGTGACTTTTAGGTCAAGAATAGGGACTTTTATATCGAGAATAGTGACTTTTAGGTCAAGAATAGGGACTTTTATATCGAGAATAGTGACTTTTAGGTCAAGAATAGTGACTTTTAGGCCAAGAATAGTGACTTTTAGGTCAAGAATAGTGACTTTTAGGTCAAGAATAGTGACTTTTAGGTCAAGAATAGGGACTTTTATATCGAGAATAGTGACTTTTAGGTCAAGAATAGTGACTTTTAGGTCAAGAATAGTGACTTTTAGGTCAAGAATAGTGACTTTTAGGTCAAGAATAGTGACTTTTAGGTCAAGAATAGTGACTTTTAGGTCAATAGTGATTTTCAGACCAAGTATAGTGACTTTTAGGTCAAGAATAGTGATTTTTAGGTCAAGAATAGTGACTTTCAGGCATAGTGACATAGTGAATATTTCATAGAATATTTCGTATCTCATAGAATAGTGACATCTTCAGTCCTAACTGGGTGATTTGAAGGATATAAATAGTGACTTTCAGACCAAGAATAGTGACTTCCAGGTCAGTTAATGCGACTCCCAGACCCAAAAATAGCAACTCACAGTGGCAAGGAGCACTCCAAGTTCTTCCCAACTCCGTCACCGGCTTACCTGGAATATGAAAAATACTCATTAATGTTTCCTGACAAAGGTATGACGATATATTATATATATATATATATATATATATATATATATATATATATATATATATATATATATATATACATATAATATATATACATATAATATATATATATATATATATATATATATATATATATATATATATATATATATATATATACATTAAATTCTGGGAGCTTCCAGAATCGGTTTGGCACGTTTTCCC